>NW_017309584.1:28065-31762 GCF_000935625.1 Nanorana parkeri
TGTAAGAAAATTAGTATTTCTCGACTGACACTTGCGATTTAAGTGTCTGAAGGTGATTAATCTTCATCAATGAATGTCCAGTTGTAGAGTGAAAAAAACTTGTGACTTTAATTGTATAATGGAAAGTCACAGCATACAATGATATTGCAAAAATATAATATATAAATAGATAGTTCAAAATATATAGTAATGCAGAGTTAAAAAGCATGTCATCTCGTTCTGAGTCTTTACCTCCTGGTATGTTTCTCAGTATGTGGAGGGTTCAACCAAAATAGTCTTCTAGCAGGTGGAATAACAAAGTCTCTTGTTGAATGGGCGTGTTAGAATTCTATTCATGAGTATGCATAGTGTCATATAATGTAGTGTCAATGAAGTGTGTTGTGAGATTATGTAGTGTGTATGCGCCCCGAGTGTCTGTCCCCTGTCGCTTATATACCAAAATCGACGTTAACGATTGGTCTATCCTATAAGGCCATATACTCTGTAAGCATATTCTTAACTTATTTCTGACGTCACGACTACTATACTTCTCTATATGGTGCGACCAAAACTACTTAACTCATCATTTCTAAATGTCATTCTACAACTCTATTTAAAACACAGAACCTTGTTCTTAAACCACTCCCAAAACAGCTGCTTCTTTACTAGTTCTTTACATAGCTTCAGGTCTCAAGGGCAACCACTAAAAAGATATGTCTGTTCAAAGTCATACATCTTCATTTAAACGTACGAGGTTACTTGTAAATATATGTGCATGGGCCCATACTATGATTCCCTTTAAGCCAATTAAAATTTGAATCTAAGTATTTTACATGGATCCATTACCTCCTCTTATGGTGGATCCATTACCTCCTCTTATGGTGGCTCCATTACCTCCATTACCTCCTCTTATGGTGGATCCATTACCTCCTCTTATGGTGACTCCATTACCTCCTCTTATGGTGGATCCATTACCTCCTCTTATAGTGACTCAATTACCTCCTCTTATAGTGACTCCATTACCTCCTCTTATGGTGGATCCATTACCTCCTCTTATGGTACGCGCGGTTGATTACCGCAATCCGTCCGGGTGCTTTTCTTTGATTGCGGCTAATTGAACCTTGCGATAATCGGGGCGTTGTGGGGCCGCCGTACGACAATCGTGAGGTGTATGGCCTACCTTTAGGCTGGGTTCACACCTAGGCGTATCGAATATGCGCGTTTCGTGTAGCGCGATTCGCGGTTAAAAAAAACACGCAACAAACGCGCGTTACCGAGGGCTACTTGGCTGTATCCCAATGGAAACGCACGACAAAAACGCCCCAAAGGAGCTCCTGTACTTCTTTGGGCGTAGGGCGTTTTGTAGCGCGTTCATGCGGCCTGTAATACGCCCAGGTGTGAACCACACCCATAGGAAACAATGGGATTTCGGTGTTTGAGCGTTTTGCAGAGCGCAGGAACGCGCAGGTGTGAACCGGGCCCTCAGAGCTCCGGGTGGGATGAGATCTCCGGTCCTGGGGCCGGGTGTTGCCAGTGGCCAGGTTGGGCTGATCCGGTGGCTGAGAGGCACCTCATTAGGAAGCCAGCCCAGAGCTCAGTGTAGTGTTGGAGGTGGTGAGAGTTGCGTGTGTTCAGGAAGCACACGGACGCAGAGCACAGCAGACCCGGGTGCGTGCTGGACGCAGGAGGAGCAGTCGGGGGAGGCTGGGAGAGGTCAGGAAGGTTGGTGACCCTAGGACCTGTTGATGGAAAGAGAATTAATGGTGGACACATGACCTCCTGTGATGGTGGACACATGGCCTCCTGTGATGGTGAACACATGATCTCCTGTGATGGTGGACACATGACCTCCTGTGATGGTGAACACATGACCTCCTGTGATGGTGAACACATGACCTCCTGTGATGGTGGACACATGGCCTCCTGTGATGGTGAACACATGACCTCCTGTGATGGTGAACACATGACCTCCTGTGATGGTGAACACATGACCTCCTGTGATGGTGAACACATGACCTCCTCCTTGATAGATCCATGCATGTTGTGCTGGCAGTGTCCCGAGTATATGTCACCTGATCACAGTCCTCCGGTGTATGGACCCGATGGTACGTGACTTGTGTCTGGGGTGAGGGAAGTGTGTCCAGGTCCCTTTATAGAAGGACATCTGACCTCTGACCCCCGCTGGCTCCTAGACGCCTCTGTTTATCTTCTTCCTCTCCCAGGAACATTCTAGAAATGATTTCTCTCGTCTTTAATGCCGCTCATAAAACAGACCGATATCACGCCGGGCGGTGCCAGGACCGGAGGACAATGTGTGGACTGTTTTATGAGGACCATAAAGACGTTTGTTCCTCATTTATCTTCTCTCTCCGTCCACACCGAAATGTCACAACAATAAAACCAAAAATATCATCTCACCGAACAGCCGGTCCCTGAGGACAAACCGCCGGAGAGTCATGTGGTCGCGTCTGGAAGAAGGAACGTGGCTTATGTCATGGAGAACTCCACTGTGACCCTACTGTGGTAGTACCGGAGTCCGGTCCCTGCGAGGACTCAATGACACCATAGTCATCTATACGGTGCCTAACAGGGGACCAGGGGGCGCTTGTGCTTTTTCTTCCACAGCTTTGAGCTAGCCAAGGTGTAGACCCAGGACCATACAGGGACTCCCGGGACCACATAGCGACAGGGACACCCGGGACCATACCGAGACGGGAACAGTCTGAGCTGGTACATCCGGCACTTTTATTCAGGTCCGCCATTCTGACAGCTTGTCCTCAGCCAATTGATTAGCACCTGTAGAAGGAAGTCAGCAATGACGCCCCCCCCTCCCCCCTCCGTATGACATGACAGGTTTCCTTTAAATCAGTGGTTCTCAACCCGTGTAACCTCGGGACCCACATGTTTCCTTGGTCATTAAGGCGTGACACAAAACAACTTGTGCAGTATTCAGCAACATTATATATATATATATATATTTATAAACATTTTGAACAGTAAACAACTGAAAGTAAATGAATATCTGGACCAAACCCCTCTGTCCCCCGAATGGTCTTCATAATGCATGGCACGGCAGGGGTGTGTCTATTGCTTATATATAACTGGGGGTGTGGCAGGGGTGTGTCTATTGCTTATATATAACTGGGGGTGTGGCAGGGGTGTGTCCATTGCTTATATATAACTGTGGGTGTGGCAGAGGTGTGTCCATTGCCTATATATAACTGGGGTTGTGGCAGGGGTGTGTCCATTGCCTATATATAACTGGGGGTGTGGCAGGGGTGTGTCCATTGCCTATATATAACTGGGGGTGTGGCATGGGTGTGTCTATTGCCTATATATAACTGGGGGTGTGGCATGGGTGTGTCCATTGCCTATATATAACTGGGCGTGTGGCAGGGGTGTGTCTATTGCTTATATATACCTGGGGGTGTGTCTATTGCCTATATATAACTGGGGGTGTGGCATGGGTGTGTCCATTGACTATTTATAACTGGGGGTGTAGCAGGGGTGTGTCCATTGCTTATATATAACTGTGGGTGTGGCAGGGGTGTGTCTATTGCTTATATATAACTGGGGGAGTGTCAGGGGTGTGTCCATTGCCTATATATAGCTGAGGGTGTGGCAGGGGTGTGTCCATTGCCTTTATATAACTGGGCATGTGGCAGGGGTGTGTCCATTGCCTATATATAACTTGGGGGTGGGGCAGGGGGGTGTTACT
>NW_017309584.1:33263-36124 GCF_000935625.1 Nanorana parkeri
GGGCATATATTTGCTGGCTCAAGGTGGGGGGCACACGGACGCTTCCAGTTGGCGTTCAGCAGGACGTAGAATACAATCAGTGAATGTGGGAGGAGCACGCTGTGTATTTCGGATGTATCGGAGGGACAGATATTCCCCGGATACAGAGCAGAGGGGCATCCGGGGGACACAATTCCCTTCATTCATCCTCATCATTCCAAAGTCATTCCTCTTAAAGGAGAACTCTCATTTCCATCCATCAAATCCTCATTAACATTTCAGGAATTATGCGAGCGTCATTTTATGGCATTTCCTGCCTTCCAGTATAGAAGTATGGAGGAGTGACGGCCAGAGAGGTCCATCGGGTCTGAGGCACGTGTAGATTCACATGGGGGGGGGGTCATCGCGGTTCGCCCAGTGAACGTACATTCGTTCTGTGTGAAATAACCGGCTGCTGGGAGATTGGGGCAGAGTCGAATGTTCTTTCCGTATCACATATTATGGGCGAGAGTGAATCGGTAATACCGCATTATGACCACTGGGGGGCGCTGAGGATCACAGGAAATCAATCTCAGTAAGAAGAGATACAATGTAACAGTTGTGGAGAATGCTGAAGGGGAATTAGCAGATAAATGTAACCAGGAGGACCACAAGCTGGGACGTAACCCTTGGGGGGCTCCCAGGATACACAGTTGGCTACGAGATGGATATCAGAGGGAGGTTGTAAATGGGGTTCATTCAGAAGAAGAAAAGAACGGCAGACTTGGGGGACCGGCTGATCTTCCTCCGCCATCATTCTTCTTGTTTCTATAAAGAATAATTTAAAGTAGAACTGTGACCAGATGACGGGCAACCAAATATTGACACATTCTAAACAAGGAATGTATAAGGTGCCCCCACTGACCACTGCACCCGCAGCCTCTGTGGCAGTGGCGTTACAAGGGGGGTCTGGGCCGCACCCGGGTGACACCATTGGAGCGGTGACACCAAAATGACTGACAGTCATTCTGGTGTCAGGAGAGAGGAGGGGACCCGGCGACATACTTCATTCCGTTGGCTGAACGTGCCCTCCTCTCTCTGCCGGCGTCCATCACCAAGATGGCCGCCGGCAGACGTCAATTAAATGGTCACGCATGCACGATGACATCATCGGGCACGCGCGTGGTGACGTTACCCACATTCGCAATGAGGTCATGGCGGGGTGTCACCCGGTCTCTGCTTCAACCGGCCGTGGGACGCCCCTGCTCTGTGGAATCATTTAGCCTTAAAGTTTACAACTGATCCAGATAAACTATTTGGGTCACTCTGCTCTCTCCCTCTCCCTGTGTACTTTACATTACCGATTAGGAGGGCGGAAGGTTCACTGTTTGTAGAGGGAGAACAAAAGTAATTTACTTAAAACCTTCCGAATGAATTACTCCAAGGTGAGTGCAGCTACGGAGGTCAGTGATGAATCCTGCACAGTACATAGACTTTATTCATACCATGTCCCCCATGACGTACAGATAGCTGCTATAAAATCTGTTCTCTCCGAGTCTCGCAGTGCAGCATCCCCAAACCGGTCAGAGAGGGTGCGCCGGGCCTGTGACAGCACTGTTACATGGCTGGATGCATCAGGACTACATTTCCCATCATCCCTTGCACCCATGTCAACAACATGCCCATGCCTGGTACATGCTGGATGGACAGCGCTGTGTCAGAAGCTGCTATCAGCCAAACCCTGAGGAGGTCTGCAGTCAGGGGGCGGAGTCCGTACACGTCCCGCATGGAGGATTACATGTCCCGCATGGAGCATCGTCATGTGAGGCTGTAGTCATGGTCGGGAGCGCGTCCCTATGGGGGGCTCTATGAGTCCCTGCACCCCAACACAGCCAGCGAGGGAATGTATAAAGAATGAATTCTACAGATCAGCGAAAGGCTTCAAATTAAAAGCAATAAGTGATCGCGTCTGCTGTGGTACATGGGACTTAACATGGGGGGGTGGGGGCGGGGGAGGGGGGTAGCTGAACGTTCGCGGCCTGGACGCAGCTCGACCTTATAAAATAAAGGGTTGTGCAGCCGCTCCTCTTCCTCCTCATGTCATAGCTCAGCCGGTCCAATCCCATCATCAAACCGGGGCGTCCTATATCCGCCTCCATACAGGATATGTTATTGGAGGGATGCTCCACCTTGTAAAGCCACATTGTTGTAGAACTACAAGTCTCAGCATGCCCTGCCATCTCCCTGCCTGACCTGAAAGGGAAGCTGCACTTTGCCCATACAGGTGTAGTCCATGGCAGGGCATGCTGTGACTTGCAGTTCTACAACCCCAGTTATCACTGTTGGTCCCGAGGCGGCCGCCGTGCAGATGGGACTTTTCTCTCTCTGTGGATTCAATTAGCGCCGTTGAAGGGATTAATCTGAGGACTGGAACCGCAAGGAGGAAGAGAATTAGGCGTAAGAGCCGTAATTAGCAACACCGCCGTCTTCTCCACAGCCATTAACCCTTCTGAGGGAGCCAAAGCCAATCAACACGGGCGGATCCTTCCCAAACATGTCTTCTTCCATCTCTCCTCTATTATAGTGACTCCGAGATGAATCCTAAAAATCCCTCCGAGTCCCCGAACTCTGAACCAGACCGGTCCTTATATGTGTGTCACTCGGCTGGAGATCCTCCAATCATCTCTGACACTGTCCCTCCTCCTGGAGGGGGCTACGTCTGTTCCCCATGGTCCCTGTGTGTGTTGTAAAGTAGTCACCGCTCCAAGCTCCACCCCGGGATGGACTACAATATCATGTTCAGTTCACTCATATGTATGGGGATTGTAGTCCATCCCAGGAGCGAGCTTGGAGCGGAGATTACTTTACAACACACCCAGGGACCATGGGGAACAAAAGTAGCC
>NW_017309584.1:36354-37112 GCF_000935625.1 Nanorana parkeri
GGGGGGGAGGAAGAAGCTTTATAATGAAGAATGAAGTAAACTACATAGACATTTATTAATTGCCATTTTCTTCCTTTTGATGTCACGCTGAGGGCCAAACAGCCAGAAATATCATCTCCAGAGGTAACAGGTTTGCCGTAGAGCAGGAAGGAGCGCATATACTCCTCTGCTGCTCTGTTCACCTGCTGGAGCCCCCTGTGCAGTCACTGTGTAAGCTCCGAGCCAACATTGGGTCAATCCTCCCACTAAAGGTCCCCACACACCTTGCGATAATCGTACGATAGTTGTGGCAAATCCCGCGAGGTGTGTGGAAGCCGCGCGGCCTCGGCTACTGTGCGGTCGCACGACTTTTATCTTAGGAACATGTTCGAAAACCCGCCGAGAACCGTACGCCGGGTGTGCGGCATGTTCGTAAGATAAAAGCCGGACGGGCCGGTGTGCTCAAGTGCACACTGCCCGTTCGGCATTGCGGTCATCGGTCATCTGCCTGTCCAACCTTACAACCCTCCATCACCTGCCCCCCCCTCCCCTACCCAGACCTCCCTATGTGCAATGGACTATGTCTATATTATTTGTAGAATGCATTGCACCGTGCAGTAAGTGGGGACATGAAATGAACATGCAATTCCGATTTTGCTAATATAACAACACGTACTGGTACATTTGTTCTGTACTACTTAATAATAGAATAAGACTTTTGTGCCCTCCACCTCATTCTCCTCTGTGCCTGCTGGATCTATGTGACAGGCATCGGGGGG
>NW_017309584.1:38026-44077 GCF_000935625.1 Nanorana parkeri
GTTTCCAGCCTGTGAAGTGACAGGCTGGAAACCGCTACTAGCCGCTCTCACCACCAGCAGTGCCACTTTGCTGGTTCTGTCTGCTGCTCGGCCAAAAGGGATAGCTGCTGTGGGCCCCTGTAAATTATGGGGTCCAGGGCAGTTGCCCCCTTTGCCCTGCGGTAAAGACAGCCCTGAATGGTTGTAAGGTGTGTGCCCAGCATAAGAGTGATTGATCACTGCAGGGAAGGAACAAGTGTCTGTCTATGAAGTAAGCTACACAGGCAGGATGTAGTAGAGATCATACACACAGTCGGTGGGGCCACCCGGATGGAGGAAACCGCATGGGAACATACAACCTCCGAACAGGTTGAAATCAATCCCTGGACCCCGGAGCCGGGTTCAGTTCTCCTGTGTTGGTTTCTTATTTGCTGCTGGAAGCTGTAATAGTGAAGAAGCAGAATTTAGATCAGGCTTGCAGTTCCTGTATCCGCAGGTCTCTGGTTTATGTGGTGCAGGAAAAAAAACACATTTCGGTTTCCATCAGGTGCCTTAAATCCTGGTCCCGGTGCCCAGGAGGACCTGCAAGAAGAGCCAAGAGAGAGTCCAGGACACAGCTGGTGGACAACCCCCCGTCCACCCCTGGAGAATATGAAGACACAGACAGCGAGGACGCATAATAATATGGAATCAGAAAGGTTTGGACGCTCTCTGGGCGTATGATCACAATATGAATCAAATGTCTCTGACTAATACCGACATGATTTCCACTATTGATACGGCCTGTTGAATGCCAGTGATTTATGGAATGTAAAATGACAAACAAGGTGATGGTGGGGGGAGTAGTATGGGAAATGGAAGGAGTGGGGGTGGGGGGATCAGGGAGTTGGGGAATGCAATGATCAGTACAGACAAATACATCATTCTGTAGAGACACTATAGAGCATTCAGTACATTGGGGAAAGAGGTTACAATCCATGAAACCTAGGAGGTGAGATAAACCTTAGAAAATGTTGGAGTGGTAATAGACTCCATCCATCGCTGGGGCAAGTCTTTAAATAAGTCCCTGGGGGTCAGCCAGCAGGACCAGATCAAGAAGGTTTCCTTGGGTTTGTTTCGGTCAGATGCCCCCTGGGTGTCCATGGTCATTATGTACTTTAGGATCTGTGCTCATTCCACAAGGCGCGGAGGATGGGTTGATTTTCAGTGTCATGAGACCATGACCTTGGCTGCTAAGAGGCAGTGTATCATGATGCCTCACTTGCCCTTAGAGAGGGACCCAGATATCACCGACCGAAGGGCCACCTTGGATACACCAGTGTTAGATATTCACATGCTGTTGTAGGTGGAGAAGACATTTCTCTCAAAGGAGGAGACAAAATTCCCACCAGATGTGAAGAAAATTGCCCGGTTCCTCAGAGCATCTCAAACAACAACTTGGCCCTAATGGGTAGATGTGTCTTAACTCTAACGGATTCCGGTACCAAAGGGATACGATTTTGTAGCTTTTTAACTGAAAATAGGAAAACATTAAGTTTGTGGGGAAGTACACAGCATTACCTCCAAATTGTTGCTGGAGTAAGCCTCCTCTATGTAGTGTTACCAGCTTGATGCAAAGGAAGGTCTAACTGATGTGACCAATTCAACCCAATCAGATATTTCCATCGCATGTGTGTCGGTTCCATCAGCCAATGTTTGGGGCGTAGGGGTTCCATCAGCCAACGTTGGGGCGTAGGGGTTCCATCAGCCAACGTTGGGGCATAGGAGTTTCATCAGCCAACATTGGGGCTCCATCAACCAACGTTGGGGCATAGGGGTTCCATCAGCCAACGTTGGGGTGTAGGGGTTCCATCAGCCAACGTTGGGGCTTAGGGGTTCCATCAACCAACGTTGGGGCGTAGGGGTTTCATCAGCCAACATTGGGGCTCCATCAACCAACGTTGGGGCATAGGGGTTCCATCAGCCAACGTTGGGGCGTAGGGGTTCCATCAGCCAACGTTGGGGGCGTACGGGTTCCATCAGCCAACGTTGGGGCGTAGGGGTTCCATCAGCCAACGTTGGGGCGTAGGGGTTCCATCAGCCAACGTTGGTGTGTAGGGGTTCCATCAGCCAACATTGGGGCGTTCCATCCTAGATGGTCACACCGCTGTGAGCAGATAATATGCAACTAACAGAATATTGAGGCTGAATGAGTGAATGTGCGGAGAAAGTTCTCACAATAAACTGCGTGACGATTCTCTTCCCTTGTCCCGTCGTGTGAAGATTAAATACATAAACCGGGATTTTCTTTTCACATAATTGAATAATTGAGGTGAATCTTCACACATTTTATTGCGCAATCATTCTCGACACCTTTTAGTAAATCAGCCTCGTTGTCTTCAATTACATAAAACAAATTGTTTTCGCTCATTACGGATTTTTTCCAATTAAGCGCGCTTTCTCCTCCGGAATATTCATTCACCCGCCACTCAGATAAGTGAATCTGCCTCCAGCCAGCTTCTTCCAGACCAAATACATTTCTTATTCAGCATTAGTGTCAGACCCGCTAACCCTCTTATTTATCAGAACATCAGGAACATCTGTCCTGACAAAGCATGGAGACTGCTACAGCTGAACATACCAGTTTCCTGGCTGTCATGGTGCTTCCTATTTACAGGTTAGATGTCTTTACAGTGTCCAGCATCACCATAAAAAGGACTTGTGTGCCAGCGGATGATGTAAGGTCGCCACCTTTTCTTCAAGTGAAACCCGAACACTCTAACGCGGAGAGAGAGTGATGAGAGACAGCCAATGTAACAGAGGTATTCTCACTGACCAGCAATGTAACAGAGGTATTCTCACTGACCAGCAATGTAACAGAGGTATTCTCACTGACCAGCAATGTAACAGAGGTATTCTCACTGACCAGCAATGTAACAGAGGTATTCTCACTGACCAGCAATGTAACAGAGGTATTCTCACTGACCAGCAATGTAACAGAGGTATTCTCACTGACCAGCAATGTAACAGAGGTATTCTCACTGACCAGCAATGTAACAGAGGTATTCTCACTGACCAGCAATGTAACAGAGGTATTCTCACTGACCAGCAATGTAACAGAGGTATTCTCACTGACCAGCAATGTAACAGAGGTATTCTCACTGACCGCCAATGTAACAGAGGTATTCTCCCTGACTGCCAATGTAACAGAGGTATTCTCCCTGACCAGCAATGTAACGGAGGTATTCTCCCTGACCAGCAATGTAACAGAGGTATTCTCCCTGACCAGCAATGTAACGGAGGTATTCTCCCTGACCAGCAATGTAACGGAGGTATTCTCCCTGACCAGCAATGTAACAGAGGTATTCTCCCTGACCAGCAATGTAACAGAGGTATTCTCACTGACCAGCAATGTAACAGAGGTATTCTCACTGACCAGCAATGTAACAGAGGTATTCTCACTGACCAGCAATGTAACAGAGGTATTCTCACTGACCAGCAATGTAACAGAGGTATTCTCACTGACCAGCAATGTAACAGAGGTATTCACACTGACCAGCAATGTAACAGAGGTATTCTCACTGACCAGCAATGTAACAGAGGTATTCTCACTGACCAGCAATGTAACAGAGGTATTCTCACTGACCAGCAATGTAACAGAGGTATTCTCACTGACCAGCAATGTAACAGAGGTATTCTCACTGACCAGCAATGTAACAGAGGTATTCTCACTGACCAGCAATGTAACAGAGGTATTCTCACTGACCAGCAATGTAACAGAGGTATTCTCACTGACCAGCAATGTAACAGAGGTATTCTCACTGACCAGCAATGTAACGGAGGTATTCTCACTGACCAGCAATGTAACAGAGGTATTCTCACTGACCAGCAATGTAACAGAGGTATTCTCACTGACCAGCAATGTAACAGAGGTATTCACACTGACCAGCAATGTAACAGAGGTATTCTCACTGACCAGCAATGTAACAGAGGTATTCTCACTGACCAGCAATGTAACAGAGGTATTCACACTGACCAGCAATGTAACAGAGGTATTCTCACTGACCAGCAATGTAACAGAGGTATTCTCACTGACCAGCAATGTAACAGAGGTATTCTCACTGACCAGCAATGTAACAGAGGTATTCTCACTGACCAGCAATGTAACAGAGGTATTCTCACTGACCAGCAATGTAACAGAGGTATTCTCACTGACCAGCAATGTAACAGAGGTATTCACACTGACCAGCAATGTAACAGAGGTATTCTCACTGACCAGCAATGTAACAGGTATTCTCACTGACCAGCAATGTAACAGAGGTATTCTCACTGACCAGCAATGTAACAGAGGTATTCTCACTGACCAGCAATGTAACAGAGGTATTCTCACTGACCAGCAATGTAACAGAGGTATTCTCACTGACCAGCAATGTAACAGAGGTATTCTCACTGACCAGCAATGTAACAGAGGTATTCTCACTGACCAGCAATGTAACAGAGGTATTCTCACTGACCAGCAATGTAACAGAGGTATTCTCACTAGCCAGCAATGTAACGGAGGTATTCTCCCTGACCAGCAATGTAACGGAGGTATTCTCCCTGACCAGCAATGTAACGGAGGTATTCTCACTGGCCAGCAATGTAACAGAGGTATTCTCCCTGACCAGCAATGTAACGGAGGTATTCTCACTGGCCAGCAATGTAACAGAGGTATTCTCCCTGACCAGCAATGTAACAGAGGTATTCTCACTAGCCAGCAATGTAACGGAGGTATTCTCACTGGCCAGCAATGTAACAGAGGTATTCTCCCTAGCCAGCAATGTAACGGAGGTATTCTCACTGGCCAGCAATGTAACAGAGGTATTCTCCCTGACCAGCAATGTAACGGAGGTATTCTCACTGGCCAGCAATGTAACAGAGGTATTCTCCCTGACCAGCAATGTAACAGAGGTATTGTCACTAGCCAGCAATGTAACAGAGGTATTCTCACTGGCCAGCAATGGAATGGAAATATAAAGCAGCCAGGGGTCTCATTAAAAGTGAATTCAACTGTTGAAGGGGTGCAAAAAGGCACAAGAGAGCTCTACAATAGATTTACACAGAGCCACGCCCTCCGGGTGAGGGGGCGTGGTGGGCCATTGAAGTGAATGGTACCGTAGCCACGCCCTCCGGCCGCAATGCGATCGGCCGCATGGGATCGCAGGGCACACTACGACTGCGGTCCGGTCCGGTGCGATCAAAACGCTGCAAGCACTATTTGGATCGCACCGGACCGCAGGCGTAATGTGCCCTGCGATCCCATGCAGCCGATCGCATTGCGGCCGTTGGCATTGCGGCCGGAGGGCGTGGCTACGGCACCATTCACTTCAATGGCCCACCACGCCCCCTCAAAAAGTGAGGCGGTCGCAATGCGAGACAGTGCGTTATGGCCAGAATCGGGCCGGAACGCACTGCATCTGGTGTGACTGAGCCCTTAGCTATTCAAGTATTTGAACATTCTTAACAGGCGACTCGTAAAACCAGCCGTACTGACCTCCGTAGTTGCAGGTAACGTGGTGCAATTCATCCTTAAAGTTCACATCTTCACGCTGCTTCCTCCCACAGCGATGGCTTCCAATGTAATCACATCGCAGCAGCAGTCACACAAGAGATGCGTCATGTACAGGTTTGTATGCGTTGTGCTAGGGCTAGATGATGCTGTGTGTCCTCCAGCCAGGAAAGGAGGCGGGCTCTGTGCACATTGTGAAAGACTCGGCTTTAAAGGAGAAGTACGAGGTCGGGGCTTTCCCCCATAGTTCTCCTTAGGGTAACGGGAGGACACAAACTAGCGTCCTCCCGTCACCCTAAGCTCAGTATATAGGGAGCTACAGCTCGCGGTATACTGAGACGCCGCAGCCGGAGCGGATCCCGACTTAGATGGCGGGATCCCCCCAGCTGCGTGAGTGACAGCTGGCTCCGCCTATCTAGAGGTTAGAGCCAGCTGTACCCGCCCCCCTCCGCCAGTCAGTGCTGGCGGATCGGAGCGGGGAGGGGGGAATCCAGCCCCTCCCCTGTCACGGCAGAGAGCCGTGACATGATCGAGAAGGGGGGGAA
>NW_017309584.1:44557-45568 GCF_000935625.1 Nanorana parkeri
AGAATCTTGTGAATGGTAACATCTGTTTTTCTGTTACAATGTATCTTAGAAGCGGCCTGTTATATTATGGGATGGATAAAAGTATCCCGGTGATTGACATGCGTGACGTATTCATATTCACGAGGACAGAATGCCGCGCCGCACCCCACAAGCACCGGCCACGGCTCAGCGGGAACCTCTTTAATTGTTTCCCGTTGAAGGGCAGCTGTTGTTCCCGCTCGTTGTCCTGGGGAACGGGGGACTTTCTGGAGATTAAAGAGCGCGCCGGCTGTTGTGTTTTAGCTCGGATTAAAATAATTGCCGCTAATGGTTTTCTGTAATTACTTCGCTGCGGCTCCTGCAAAAAAATTTAGCAGAAAGCGACTCGCGGCGACTCGGCGAAGTCTGAGAAGCCTTTGTGATTGTTATAAATGTGACCGCGGCCAGCACTGCGCGGAGGTTCAGGCGTTCGCTTGGTTTCGGGCACAATTTATGGCAGGGCAGTTCAGAGGCTCGCCAGCCAATCTCTACAATGACGCTACGACATTGTTTTTACGGCCTTGCGTTGGCCTTTCCGGGGCGCGGAATGTTGTGCACACTTCAATGTTCATCCGGCGGGGACAGATCCTACGGAAGCTCTATACACACTGGCAGCGAACTGAACGCATGGTGGCACGATCGCCAACGTCCCAGGGTTGCCAAAATGGTCATATCAACAGCCCACAAGAACCTGGTAGCCACAGGGGTTTTAAAGTGGGTACCGTACCTTCCACACAGGCCCGGCGCTACCGCAAGGCAAGTCAGGCGGCCGCCTGAGGGCGCTGCAGGGTGAGGGCGGAAAAAACAGGGCATTTTGACAAGTACTCGTCCTAAATGCCCCGATGCTTGCGCTATGTTTTTTTTTCCCACTTACCTTCGGCGCGGGAGAGCAGCGGCGAGTCAGCGCTGGTCCGGTGGGAGGAGCTCCAGGTGGGTTCCTAATTTAGCTGGCCGGCGACTGCCTGAGGATCCCGACACGCGCGGCACCTCTGG
>NW_017309584.1:45691-51706 GCF_000935625.1 Nanorana parkeri
GGTTCGGGGAGGAGGGGGGAGCAAAAATGCACATTGCCTGAGTAGGCAAAAATCCTAGCACTGGCGCTGCTTCCACCTTTCTGAGGGCAACTTATATGGGCAACGAAACCCCCCTCCCCCCCATTACCAGGGCCTTGGATAATTAATAAGAGGGACAGTCTTTCCAATAAAAGTATTATTATTATCATACGGGATTTATATGGCGCCGACAGTTTGTGCAGCGCTTTACAATATAAGAAAGACATTACAATCACAATATAATTCAAGACAAGATGGTGAGGAGGGCCCCGCCCCTGAGGGCTTACAATCTAAAAGGGGAGGGGCCAGTGATACATGAGGAGGGAGATGTGTGGGGATGAATGGTTGAGCGGTTAGATTGAGGTGGGATCAGCTTCCCTGAAGAGATAAGTCTTTAGTGATTGCCTAAAGGCAGTCAGAGTGGGAGATAGACAGGCTGGTTGGGGTAGAGAGTTCCATAGGAAGGGAGGGGCTCTAGTGAAGTCCTGGAGGCGAGCATGGGAGGAGTTCACGAGGGAGCTGGAAAGCAAAAGGGATAGTTGGGAGCTATGGGGGTGCTGAGGATACTGGCTCAGCCCTCACTCCCACCTTTGCCGGGCTTTGTGTTGCCCCATGCTGTGCCAGATATTTCATGCAATGTTGGGGCTGCTATCAGTGATTCAGCCCAAGGGAGGCCAAAGCAAAGCAGACTGGGGCATAGCCATAGCAGCCCATGTAACTGCTATAGGGCCTGAGGTAGGAGGGGGCCCCCATTAGGGAGGATGTTTGCTAAGCTTCTCAGTATAGATGGGATGAAGGAAGACTTCAGTGTCCCCCCTTTGCTTATAAAGTCTTAGCGGTGCAGATTTATTTCTGGCATGGACTACAATGAGCCCCGTGTGTCTAATGCAGCCAGACATTCCAGAGTGTCTCCTCTGCCAAAACCTTATAGGATGGCTGAGATTTGTAGTTCTACAACAAAGACGCTAGAGTTGAACGAGGTTTGTATCGGTTATGAAATGTACACTTTGGTTATATTTTATGTTTAATGACAATGGCAGGTTAAGGGTTAAGGAGGGTTTGTGAGGGGGCCTCTTAGGATGCAGTGTCACTCCCTGCACTGAAAACCAGCAGAGCCTGCGTCCCGCCAGAATCGAATGTATCGTGTAATAGGACCAGTGTGCCATCTCCGGGCACCAATCACTCTGAAACATTTGCCGCGTCGTCGAGTTTATACAGGAATTATAGCATCCAACTCCGACGATATCACCGGTTATAATATACTATGGAAGGGGCAACAATCCGTGAATGTGTCTGCAGTCACTGTGTTGCCAGGCCAGACTTCTTCTGTCTTGGTGTTCTTGTTGATGTTCTTGTTGATGTTCTTGTTGGTGTTCTTGTTGGTGTTCTTGTTGGTGTTCTTGTTGGTGGCCTTATTGGTGTTCGTGTCCTTGTTGATGGTTTTGTTGGTGCTCTTGTTGGCATCCATGCTGGTGTTCTTGTTGGTGTCCATGTTGATGTTCTTATTGGTGTTGTGGTTGGCGTCCATGTTGGTGGTTTTGTTGGTGTCCATGTTGGTGTCCATGTTGATGTTCTTGTTGGTGTCCATGTTGGTGTTCTTGTTGGTGTCCATGTTGGTGTTCTTGTTGGCGTCCATGTTGGTGTCCATGTTGATGTTCTTGTTGGCGTCCATGTTGGTGGTTTTGTTGGTGTCCATGTTCATGTTCTTGTTGGTGTCCATGTTGATGTTCTTGTTGGCGTTCATGTTGATGTTCTTGTTGGCGTTCATGTTGATGTTCTTGTTGGCGTTCATGTTGATGTTCTTGTTGGTGTCCATGTTGATGTTCTTGTTGGTGTCCATGTTGGTGTTGTTGTTTGCGTCCATGTTGGTGTCCATGTTGATGTTCTTGTTGGCGTCCATGTTGATGTTCTTGTTGGTGTTGTGGTTTGCGTCCATGTTGGTGTCCATGTTGATGTTCTTGTTGGCGTCCATGTTGATGTTCTTGTTGGTGTTGTGGTTTGAGTCCATGTTGGTGTCCATGTTGATGTTCTTCTTGGTGTCCATGTTGGTGGTTTTGTTGGTGTTCTTGTTGCACTGCTTTTCTGTTGTTAGCACTGATGTTATCTATGGTCAGAGTCTTTACAATCCAGGATTGCCTCTGGAAATCCGGGACATGTGTCACAAATAAATCCCGGCACACCTACCAGCTGACCTGCATACAAA
The DNA here is from genome assembly GCF_000935625.1 of Nanorana parkeri. Lineage (NCBI taxonomy): Eukaryota > Metazoa > Chordata > Amphibia > Anura > Dicroglossidae > Nanorana > Nanorana parkeri. The sequence continues at coordinate 47,913 of NW_017309584.1, forward strand.
TGTATAACTATTAGCGCTAAAAACGGAGCTTTTAGTTGCACAACTTTTGCTAGACACGTGGCAGCCGCCATGGTCACCTCACTTTAAAAGCTATTTATAAAATCATTTGCTTGGTTGCCATTTGCTTTCCTTGTCGGCTACACCGGCATTGCAGAGTGCCCAATTCTGGGGCTGCGGGGCCTCTGTTGGGTTCAGCCACCGACCTGCCGGCTACTCAAAGTGACCTTTTCACCAGCGGCGGCCGATACACTTTATTTTACTTGGCTGCGTCCGTGTTCTCAGATGGAAATCTCTGCGTGTGTGTTTATTCGCCGTGACAAAGTCAGAGAAAACAGGATGTGTAAAAGTTTCTTCTAAAAGGTTGCAGATGTAAAAGTCGCCATACGGTCAATGAGGGATTGGATTGGATCAGTCAGTTCCCGGGATGTTGGTAGAGGGGGGATTACAATCTGCGTCACAAGTAAACAGACATTCCGAACTTCAAACGGTTCTCCAGAAATTGTGTCACATCCTCGGATTATACGGTATCACGGATTCCTACGCCCTGCCTAGGGGGCTGCAGACTATTTCCTGTTGTCTTCATGGCTTTGTCTGCGTTTATAAATAGGAGCCGTGTGTCATCATTCCTCCCCATTCATTAGTTGCCCCGTAGCCGAGGACAGGACCTTGCCTTATAATGTGCGAAGGGCAAAACCCATCCTCACAGGAGACATGAAGGGATTCTCCTTCTGCAACATCTGTCACAGCGCTTCCCGTGCCTTCAGGAGTGGCAATTGACATATTATTATTGCTCCTCTTAAAGGACAGCAAGTCCCAAAACACACAGCGGCATGTCAAAACGTCATTATGTATGAGGCCTTGGAAGAGGAAATCCACGGGCCTTCCAAGCTCTCGTTTCACTCCCGAGAGTGTATTCTACAATATATTCCCATAGATCATCCACTAAGGAGCCAGTGACAGTCATCCAAAGAGCAGGACCATCCACAAGGCAACCGAGGCGGGCGTCTGAAACAAGAGGGTCAACATGACTACCAGGCAGCTCACATGATGACAGGTTCCCTTTAATTAGTACAGCTTATGAGGATGACATTGGACATGCGTCTTCCTATATGATGGGGTAAGGGAGCTGGAAGGACACGGAGTGCGGGGAAAGGCGCCTTATAAAAGCCTCTAAATCAGTGGCTCTCAACCTGTGGGTCGCAACCCACAGTTGAGGGGGTCCCCTTGCGCTGCTCTAGGTAAGAGGCTCCTCAGCCTCCGCCTAGCGCAGCAGTGTCAGTTCTCCTAGATGGCGCTGCAGCGGCCGGAGAGGATCAGAGAGAGGGGAGCAGGCAGGTGTGGCGCTACCGCAAGGCAAGTCAGGCGGCCGCTGTAGGGTAATGGCGGAAAAAACAGGGCATTTTGACAAGTACTTGTTGATGTTTGCGCTATGTTTTTTTTTTTTCCACTTACCTTCGGCGCGGGAGAGCAGAAAAAAAAAACAACGCGCTGATAGGGAGCAGGCCCAGCGCGACAGGGGGTTGGTTGCGGGGGGCACAAAAATTCAATTTTGCCTGTATTGGCAAAAATCCTAGCACCAGCCCTGGGAGCAGGCAGGAGTGAGGGGAGGTGAGTGCTTGATCACCACAGAACCCACATTGGGCACCACAGAGCCCCCACTGGGCACCACAGAGCCCGCACTGGGCACCACAGAGCCCCCACTGGGCACCACAGTGCCCTCACTGGGCACCACAGAGCCCGCACTGGGCACCGCAGAGCCCACACTGGATGCCACCTGAGAGCCCCACTAGCCACCTGAGAGCCCCCATAGCCTTCTGAGAGCACACACAGATACTGGTATTGGTGCATCCCTACATTTTACGGTTGGGGGGTCACCACAGCTTGGCAAATGTTACTAAGGGGTCCCGGCCCTAGAAAGGTTGAGAACCACTGCTCTAAATGATGCTCTTCATGGATTAAAGACATGACAAGCGATGACAGTAAAAAATATATATGAACACCGGCGGCTGTAATCCGAAAACTGTTATTGATGTTTGGATTAGATTCGTACAAAGTGCATGAGAAATATATGTGCGAAGACAGCGCTGGAATGACTGACAATGGTTCACCCCACCCCCCACCCTACGGGGACTGACAGCACACACACCGAGATGGGATGCGTCACCAGCATTCCGAGCTGAAAGGGTTAAATAAAAGGGGCGCACCCGGGAGGATTGTGATTGGTCCAAGTCGCCCTCCATGATTTCCCCAATCCCGGGTGATCGGGTTAAATGATTTTATATCAGAGCCGCCTCCACCGGAACCCCCCGGGCCAAGCTGCAGTTTAACTTTCTGTGTCTGCAGCTACTGAACTGTAATTAGGTAACAGGAATACTAATTAGTGTTTAAATAATGGATCACGGCTCAGGAAACGACTCCGGCAGCACTCGGCACCCGCAGACTTCGTTTAACTCTTTCCTGTCTTCCTGGCTGACAAGCGATCTCGGTGTCTGCGTGGGAGCGTCAGGCGATTATTACTGATCGGTCTAGAGGCCGCCATAGACAATAGGGAGCTGGACGTGCAGGCGGGATCTGACTCCCTACAGCATTGACGCCAGCTGCTGGGCCCCCAAACACTAAGGCCCCGTTCACATTGAGCGATTTACCGCGCGATATCGCTCTCCAATGCATGGCAATGGGGCAAAGGGTCCTGCTGTCGCGGGTCGTGCGTCGCTACAGCAGGACCCTTTTTTGGAGCGGATTTTGCCGCGATTCCATTCTTTGCAATGCAGGCATTTGCGCGATATCGCGTTTTTCGCGCGATTTGCATTTTGCTCGATATCACGCGATAAGGCCCCATTCACACTGCGCGATTTGCATTTTGCGCGATATCACGCGATAAGGTCTCGTTCACACCTAGGCGTATTGCATATGCGCGTCTGTCGCGTGTTGAATCGCGGTAAAAAAGTCGCGCGACCGTCGGCCCAAACGGCCCAAAGTAGTACCTGCACCTTTTCAGGCGTGGGCCGTTTTGTAGCGCGTTAGGGACGGGCGGAAATACGCCAAGGTGGGAACGAGACCATTGAATACAATGCGATTGATACTTTTGAGCGTTTTGTAGAGCGTTCGTCGAGCGTAGAACGCGCCACAAAACGTTCCGGTGTGAACCAGGGCTGAGCGATATCGCGCAAATGCTTGCATTGGAAAGAATGGAATCGCGGCAAAATCCGCTCCAAAAAGGGTCCTGCTGTAGCGACCCACGACCCACTAGCAGGACCCTTTGCCCCATTTCCTTGCATTGGAGAGCGATATCGCGCGGTAAATAGCCGCGATATCGCGGGAATTACCGCGCGATAAATCGCTCAATGTGAACGGGGCCTTAGGGCTGCTTCATACTTTACCGCTCCATTGGGGTGTGCTGGAATAATGTTGGGTAAAGCGCACAGGTGTGAAGCCAACCCAAAGGATGAATAATGCCGGCGTTCCTGTATGGATAACGACAGGGGCGTAACTAGAAATCACAGGGCCCCATAGCAAAATTTTGTATGGGGCCCCGTGATTTCTAGTTATACCCCTGGCAGAGCCCACACAGCCCACCTGAGGGTGACCCTGCAGAGCCCACCATAGACTCTCTATCATGGGCAATGCAGGGTCACCCTCAGGTGGGCTGGTCGCACTCCTTACCTCCTCCGTCGCCGGGCCCGCCTCCTTCTTCGTCACAGAGGCCGCCTCCTCCCCTGCTGCCGAGCACGGGCCCCGCCTCCTCCTCCACTGCCGGTGACGTCAGAGGTTCGCGAGTTGATGATGTTGACAGA
>NW_017309584.1:52057-57810 GCF_000935625.1 Nanorana parkeri
ACTGCCGGTGACGTCAGAGGTTCGCGATGTTGATAGAACACCGGGTCCAGCCTGCTCCCCCGCCGCTGCTGGCTCTCATTGACTGTGGAGACGAACGCGCCGCCGCACAGATGATCTGAACAGCGGCGCGTTCGTCTTCAGCCGCCACTGAAAGCCACCGGCAGAGGATGCCATAGCCACCCAGGCGGCCCGCACGGCATCAGGCCAGGGCCCCAATGTGCCCCGGGCCCCATAGCGGCCGCCTGGGTCGCTATGGTGATTGTTACGCCACTGGATAACGACATATCAGAGGCAAAACAAAAGCGACTGGACAAGTTCCCCAACCTATCCAATGGCTTCTCTCTCCCCGACAAGCCTTGGCCGGTGGCATCTGCCGCAGCCCCCATTCAGAGCTATCGCCGGGCTTTAGAATGGTGAGGAGAAGAAGCACCTTACCGCACCTGTCATGCGTTTCCCCCACATTCCCAATCACACAAAGTCGCAGCTGGGTCAGAGCTTACACGGGGCCCAGGAGCTTTCCCACACCCCATGTGACAGGGTTTGGTAACTGGCCACTCAGACATGTGTGGTGCATTGTGGGATGTAGAACAGAGAGTCATGTGACCCTCCATAGCCGGAAGTACCCGTCTTTCCACAGCTGCGACAGGTGAGCGGGCTTCCACTCGGCCAGACGATAAAATTCTAAATATTAACAATGACTTACAAAGCTCCACAACTCCGCCCCCGTCTATATCTCCAACCTCGTCTCAAAGTGTCACCCTAACCGTCCCCTCCGCTCATCCCAAGACCTCCGGCTTTCCAGCTCCCTCATCAACTCCTCCCATGCTCGCCTCTAGGACTTCTGTAGAGTCTCTCCCATCCTCTGGAACTCTTTACCCCAACCTGTCCGTCTGTCTCCCACACTGACTGCCTTTAGGCGATCCCTTAAGACTCATCTCTTCAGGGAAGCCGATCCCACCTCAACCATTCATCCCCACACAGCTCCCTCCTCACGTATCACTTCCCCCCTCCCTTTTAGATTGTAAGCCCTCAGGGGCAGGGCCCTCCTCACCATCTTGTCTTGAATTGTATTGTGATTGTAATGTCTTCCTTATATTGTACAGCGCTGCGCATACTGTTGGCGCCATATAAATCCTGTATAATAATAATAATGATTTCCTGTCTTGGAGTCACAGCAGGAAGTGAGAGGAAATGCCCTCTTAGACAGTTGTCTCCAACACAGGTGTTTCCACTCTCAGACGCGTTCTGGTGACACATTATGAGAAGGAGAATATCCCCACCAAGACATAAAAAAACCCTCACAGGGGTTCTAACCCTTCCCTCTCCAGAACAAAACAAGCAAACAATTTCCAGACGAGGACATCTTGGGGAACAATCAGAGGTCAGATCTCAGTGAGCGGACTCCTGGAATTCTGGCTCTTTGGGAGTATATTTCCCCGTCAATCTTTTTATCTGCGTGAAATGACTCTTCATCCCCCGCCGATTGTCCAGCTCTATCCCGGGATTCCGATCACGGATACGAGGATGGAGGGAACGTACAGAAGAGCAGCGGGGGATGTTTCTATAATGAGGTCGGTGGTAGGGTGCTCGGGTGGTTCCTCCATTGGAATATACGGACAATGTCCTCCAAGGACGGGAACCGGATCTCCTCATCGTGGTCACAGACAGCAGAATATTGTACAAGCCGGTGGCGGGAGAATTCATTTCCATTCAATCCCAAAGTATGAAATAAAGGAGCCGAATTCCAGTCAAAGCTTCTCAAGGTGACCGCGATATTCAGAAACTTCATCTTTGCTGTTAGAATGGGGGATTTGCAGATTTCTCATAATACTTTTTGCTGGAATTGTACAAAAAGTGCTTATTGGTGGGATTTGTAGTTTTATGCTTCAGGGACAACCTCATGGGACAGAAGTATGAACTTAGATATCTACAGAAAGGCGGTTAGGGTTAGATATCTACAGACAGGTGGGTTAGGGTTAGATATCCACAGACATGCGGGTTAGGGTTAGATATCTACAGACAGGCGGGTTAGGGTTAGATATCTACAGACAGGAAGTGGGGTATGCGAACAGACAAACCTTTCCACCTACCACAGCAATCTGATGAGCTGGGTGGAGCTTAGAAGAAAGGGGCGTGGTTTGATAAGTTGACTTCTGCTATGTAAATATATAGCATTCAACGATACTTGAGGGAGATCCCAGCCGACTGAGCGCATAGCAATGGAAGAAAGCCGCGAGGGACCTTAATCTGCCGCAGCTTCAGCGTGCCAATAACATCATAGATAAGGAAAATCAGATATTCACGGCTTCTTCTCTCTTTTATTTGCATCCACAAGATTAAAAACTGGAGCCAATGACTCATTCACACACACAAAATGCGCTTCTCCGCGGCATCCATGACGTCTCCTTGAAAGAGAGTGTTAGGAGCGCAGGAAATGATCATTGGCGGCAGAGATTAGATTTGTGGAATCTAAATAAATTGGTGAAAAGCCAAAACTGCCTGATTTCCACGTCTATGATGCTGTTGGCGACACGTTCACTAATTCTGCCCCCCAGATGTAGAAGAAATACCTCGTACTTCAGGATATGGGGTGACCCATTCCGATCTTCCATGTGACCGCACTGGTGATTGCCCCATTGCTGTCACGTATACCTCCCTGTTGGTATGGGACACCCCCTGCCATGACCCCAGTTACGCGGATCATGAAATATTAATAAACAACAAATGACTGACCAATCCTACACATGCTTTATTCATTACTTTTATTATTATGATTATTATTATACGGGATTTATAGAGCGCCAACAGTGTGCGCAGCGCTGTACAATATAAGGAAGGCATTACAATCACAATAAAAGACAAGATGGTGAGGAGGGCCCGGCCCCTGAGGGCTTACAATCTATATGGGAGGGGCCAGTGATACATGGGGAGGGAGCTGTGTGGGGGATGAATGGTTGAGCGGTTAGGTTGAGGTGGGATCGGCTTCCCTGAAGAGATGAGTCTTTAGTGATCACCTAAAGGCAGTCAAGATGGGAGACAGACGGACAGGTTGGGGTAAAGAGTTCCAGAGGATGGGAGAGACTCTAGAGAAGTCCTGGAGGCGAGCATGGGAGGAGTTTAAGAGGGAGCTGGAAAGCAGGAGGTCTATGGAAGAGCGGAGGGGACGGTTAGGGTGATACTTTGAGACGAGGTTGGAGATATAGCCGGGGGCAGAGCTGTCGATGGCTTTGTAAGTGATTGTTAATATTTAGAATTAGGGATGCACCGATACTAGTATCGATATCGGTGCCAATTCCGAGTATTTGGGCAAGTACTCGTACTCGCCCAAATGCTCCGATGCCTGGCGCGAGTACTTCCGGTATCAGGAAGCCGGGCAGCGCGTCATTACACGCTGACCTGCTTCCTGATTGGCCGGGAAGCGGCTCCATGCTCTCTCGTCACTTGTGATGAGAGAGCATGGAGCTGGCCAATCAGGAAGCTGGCCTCGTGAGGTAAGGTTACCTTACCTTAGTATGAGGCAGAGGGGGGTGCGAGACACTCTGTTTCCTTTTATACTTGTTAAGATCATAGCTTCAGTGTAATACTTTTGGTTGTTACGAATGTGGCATTTGTTGTAGAGGTTTGTTCAAAAAGAGGGACAACTGAGGAGAAAAGAGGGACAACTGAGGAGAAAAGAGGGACAGAGAGATTTGGTTCCAAATGAGGGACAGTTTGGAGGTGTGCAAAATTGTGTGTATCTTCCTGCACTCCTTACCGGATCTCCTAGGAGATGATGTCTGTAATAGGGTGCTTGTAGCGACCACGGAGCCACCGTGTAGTCAAGTAGTAATTCCAAAAGATGGCCCCAGCACTCCAAAAGTAGATTCAATATATTTTAATGAAAACGGTCATTCAAAATCACAAGTACTTTCGGGGCCACGTTGGGTCCCCGTCATCAGGCTCAGAAAGTTTGGAGGTGTGGCCACATGAAGCTCAGACTGGGATGGACTCAGAGGTTACACGGACCTTCTTCACAGGAAAGTATTAGTATTGCTGAGACGAGCGCAGGTCCACTTTGTAATTTGGGAACGTGTATATATGTCAGGGCACCAACACTTCACCGCAGGAGGTTATGTCTATTGTGGCAGCTAAAGTGGTCACCCTGGGTTGTACACCTTTCATAATTCAGCAAGAGCCTGGTTCCATAAAAACACGGGTTGTAAGACTGAACGATTTCTGCCCCTTTAATGATGTTTACATACATACAGTAACATACGTGTAAAGTGGCCGACATACTCGAATTCTGAACATTTCTTTGTGCAGCTTTTGCCATGATTCATTATCATGAGCCACGTGGAAGGTAAGTCCCTTCCCCCGTCCCCCCGGATGTGCTCCCGTTCTCTCATTGTGTATTAAAATGCAGGCAGATCAGCACAGAACCATCTGTTCTTTTATTCTTTCCCATCACACCGCCTCATGGGAGGAATATTTTGTGCATTATACTTTTGACCCACTTGCTACACTCTACAATAAATGGACGTCAAGCAGATCCACTTCTGGGACTCTCGGGATGATGAACGATCCACAGACATAGCATTGCTGATACAACAAACGCGTTACGTCTCCCGTACTTCGCGGCGGAATGGGAGGCGCCATTCAAATGGCGAGTCTGGAAATAAAACTTGAAAATAAGTTGCTGTCGGCAGCCCCAGCAGTGTCGTAACAATCACCATAGCGACCCAGGCGGCTGCTATGGGGCCCAGGGGCACAGGGGGGCCCGGCCAGGACATCCCCCCTGATGCCGTGCCGCTATGGCATTTCAGGCTGCTGGCTGTCACTGGCGGCTGTGAGGAGAAACACGCCGCCATTCAGATGTGCAGCGGCGCTTTCCTCCTCACAGCCGCTGAGTCGATGACAACCAGCAGCTTCGGGGGAGGTGGCTGGGCCCGTCGTCGGCAGCGATGGAGGAGGCGGGGGCCCAGCGATCGAGGAGGTAGGTCTTAGCGATGGGAGGCGGGCCCGGTAATCGAGGAGGTGGGGCCCAGTGACTGAGGAGGCGGGGCCCGCAAGCGATCGTGGAGGAGAAGGAGGCGGACAGAGGATCGACCAGACAGGTAAGAGGGCTTGACTGCCCACCTTAGACCCTGCAGAGCCCACCATAGACAGTCTATGGTGGGCTCTGCAGGATCACCCTCAGGTGGGCTGTTTGGGTTATCAGGTGGACTTATCTAGAAATCACGGGGCCCCCCATACAAAATTTTGCTATGGGGCCCTGTGATTTCTAGTTACGCCCCTGAGTACCAGATTGACATTCTACCGATGCATTCTCTGGGACCATGCGGCTGGCCTTCTGCCATTACGGCACGCCAGCTGAGATGTGAATTAGGACATGCTGTCATGTGACCTTCCCGTTTCCCAAGGTAATCACCAGGCGCTCCCAGCTTATCAGTGCGCACTTTATGCCACGGGGTAACACACAGAAGGGGACGGCTCATTGGCATCTCGCCTTGTGAAAGTGTCGTATGCTTGATTACACTATGAGCTCTCATGGCTCAGAGAAGGGTACAGAAGGAGCTCATATGTATAATGAAATGTCTGATATACAGTACCGTACTTGCCGGCGTACAAGACGACTTTTTATACTTAAAAACATCCCCCGAAAATCTTGGGGGTCGTCTTATACGCCGGGTATACAATCCAATCTGTCAGCCCGCTGGATGTACGGTAACACTTGATGTACGGTAACACTGGATGTACGGTAACACTGGATGTAC
>NW_017309585.1:0-820 GCF_000935625.1 Nanorana parkeri
CCCATAGGTGTAGGAACTGCTCACTGCTGATAGAGGTACCTACAAAAAAAAAAAAACGGTGCTGAACTCCCCAGCGTTTCCCGGCTGACACTATAAGCCACAAAGCCCTGGATGACAATTAATGTTTTCTTTTCCAGCAGTTTCCTGTGGATCAGCAGCAAGTGAGTTATCCAGATCTCATCCTGATGGTAATCCCTAAGAGCACAAAGTGCAAACACTCCTTGTCAAGAGAACATTCTAAGGAAGTAGAAATGGATAATGGAGTAATGGATATTCTATTGCATATATGTTTCCTCAGTCCAAATGGATTCAGGTTCCTAAATGGCACCCACAATTATCCAGGTTTGGTGATGGAAATCATTTGCTTGTGGCCCATCTGTACAGAGTTCCGTCTCTGGTTGTCTCTGACCCCAGAATCTTCTAGTCATCCTTAATATTCAGACCTTCTACAGCAGTTGCTACATCCAAACACATCCAGAACTACCTTAAGTGGCTTGGAGGTTGGAAGTGAAGTCTGCCTTTCCTGGATTACTCATCTACAGTCAGAGTGTTTGTTGAATAATGTAGCACCTACTCAACATCACATATATTCTACAGTGTGGAATAATTTCATAGACTTTGCAAGCTTAATAGGTTTGGTCTCTCTTCACCTTGCCATGACAGATATGTTGGACTTTCTTCAGGCAAGCAATATGTACTTGGGTGTCAGTACCCTCTATTCATCCTCTGAGACACAATGAGTAGCTCATTAATTGATAAGCCAGCTCTTATGGACTTGCACAAGGATTCACTCTTCAGAAGAGTGTCTTCTTTCCCTTGG
>NW_017309585.1:1809-18415 GCF_000935625.1 Nanorana parkeri
GCCACAGACAGCAAAGAGTAGTTAACCCTTACCTTGTGGGGGGTAGTCCCACTGCAAGAAGGGAAAAACAGATGAGGCTGGAGTTGGGCTCTAATTTTGGAGCACTGGCACCTATATGGAGCATTGTTCTTATTTGTCTGCATTTCCTAAAAGAGACTGTTGAAGAAATCCCTTGTCACTTCTATAAACAGACCCCCCATAAAAAACAGATAGTCAATGCACAGATTAATTTAGATAAGGTTTAACATTCTACATAGCTGTCAACTTCCTTGCATCTCAAACAGAGGGCTGTAAATTATGGAGCAGTCTCAGAGATAAGAGAAATGTCTGGCATTTTTTTGGTGATAATTCCACATTGAACTGATAGTCTCTGTATTATTTAATTGTAGAAGTCAATTAGAAACATCCTAATCACATGAAACATGTTGACATCCCCCCCATGTTGCTGATTACCAGGACTGTGGCAGCAGCACAGCATCTTTGGTTGCTAGGATGCTGGTGGGCAGGCACACAGCATCATTGTTTTTTAGGATGATGGCAGCCAAGCAGATAACATCTTTGGTTATTAGGATGATGGCAGCCAACCACACAGTACTTGCCCAAAGGCTCCAATACTTACCTCCGATACCGGAACTTCAGTGCCAAGTGAGCATAGAGCCGGCTTCCTTTCCAATCAGGAAGGTGAGCGGTAAGTTATGACCCACCTCCCAGCATCCGCATTGGCTAGCAAATCGTCTTCACTTGTCGATTGACAGCCTGGCTTCCTAACCAATCAGGAAGCCAGGTGGCACATAATGATCTGCCTCCCGGCTTCCTGATTGGTCAGGAAGCCAGGCTGCCTAGGAACAAGTGAAGCCAGCTCATGACTCTCCTCCTGACTTCCTGATTGGCCAGGCAGCCTCGGCAAGTGAAGCTGGTGTTTTTTCGATAGAACACCAGCTTCCCAGGCAGCCAGGAACACGGGCGATGGGTCATGATCTGCTGCCCAACTTCCTGATAATCGGGGACACAGCACCGGTATTGGTACTGGTGAGTACAGAAAAAAAATATCTGTGCTCGATTCAAAAAAATATTCAGAAAAACAGGATATTGTCCTGTCTGGTCCCTTTAAAAAGCTCCAGAAGGAAGACATCTTGAACAATGTTGTGGATGTCATCTCAGTCAGGGAATTGTGAGCTAGCTTCAGAAGCTTGGGTTACAGGCAGTGGCGTAACAATCGCTATAGCGACCCAGACGGCCGCTATGGGGCCCAGGGGGGCCCGACCAGGGCATCCCTCTGATGCCGTGCGAGCCACCTGGGTCGCTATGGCATGTAAGGGTGCTGGCTGTCACTGACACAGCTCAGCAGCCGCTGTGAAGATCACTGACAACCTGTCAGTGATGTGTGCAGCGGCCGCGGCGCATTTCCCCTCACAGCCGCTGCAGAGCTGTGTCAGTGGCAGCCAGCAGATGCGGCAGAAGAGGCCGGCGTTCGCAGTGAAGGAGGATGCGGGCCCAGAGCAACCCCGCCTCCTCTTACATCACTGGCCAGCGACCTAAGAGCAGGCGGGGCCCGTCGATTGAAGAGGAGGCGGGGCCTGGGGGCGGGGCCCGGTGACCACGGAGCCGGACAGCGCTGACAGGTAAGAGGTGTGCAGCCCATTTGAGACCCTGCAGAGCCCACCATAGAGAGTCTATGGTGGGCTCTGCAGGGTCACTCTCAGGTGGACTGTTTGGTATATCAGGTGGGCTCTGCAAGTGGCATAATTAGCAATCATGGGGCCCAATACAAAATTTTGCTATGGGGGCCTGTGATTCTTAGTTACGCCCCTGATTCCAGGAATGTCTTCTTTCATATAACTCTGCACCTAAACATCTCATAGCCTTCTGCCTGGACCCCTAATCCATCTGCCTGGACCCATGATGACAGTTCTCAAAGGACAGGAAGATAAAAAGAAACAACAAAAGGCTATATTTGCAAAGCTGCTTGATTTGGCTGGATGTATAAAGGAGCTGCTGTGTTTTAAAAGTGTTCTTATCACTGGCATTCCGCCACTTGGGGGGGCCTGCAAAGGCAGAAGAAGGCCCTGCGCTGATGCTCCAGTGACATATCGCCATAATACCTGCCCGCGGCTCATATCACTGTTAAGGTGGCCTCACACTCTACAACCATCGCAAGACCTTAGTCTTGCGATGGCCCCGGAAATCATAGAGGCGTCGACATTGCCTCCTGAGGGGCCCTTCATCGTTTCTTGCACCGGGGCCCTGAGGTTTCTAGTTACGCCTCTGATCTCGCCCTCATTTAATTTTCTTATAACTGGCCCATCATGCACAGACCAATGGAGTTCGCATTTAATGTTCATCAGCACCACCACTTGGCTGATTATCATCGGTCAAAAGAACAGGTTTTCATTTGAGCATGCGCAGTTTTCATCTTGAGATTTTTGTTGTTGGACGAAAATCAAGGGGTTAGTGGCGTTGTACTAGACAAAAATTTCTAGCCTGCTTGCAAGACAAAAATCTGCCCATTGTACAGTAATTGAGGTTGTACAGTAATTGAGGTTGTGCACTCCCCATCAACTGGCAGATTTTTGAGAGGTTAGCCCTGACCGCCGCAGGACCGAGGATCAGGTGAGTCTATCGGGGTACAGCCAAGCTGCAAGGATTAATTTTACAATTTCTGGAGCTTTTCAAAGGTAGGCCTGTACTGTACAGTGTTACTCATCCTTTTTTCAGTCACGGCACCCTTTAAACATATGCAAAATCTCAAGGCTCCCCAGACTAAAATGTAAAAACAATGACACGGCCCCTCCAAAATCCATACTAGACCCTTATCTGAGATAGAGGTGTGGATTTTAAATGGAAACCCTTTGCGTAAAAACACAACAAAGTGTCACCCCCTTTCACATCAGAAGCCTCCCTTTCACATGGGAGTATCCCCTTTCACAAGTCAAATATGGTAAAGGAGAACTATGAGGTGAGTGATTTGCATAGTAAGAGCTGACGTGCGACATTGAAACTGTCCAGCCCCTCCCCTGTCATGGCAGAGAGCCGTGACAGAATCGAGAGGTGAGCAAACGCCGGTATGTGTTCGCTCACCTCCCGATCTACTGAGCCGACCTGTGACTGTCTCATTGTCACAGGTCGGCTAGAACTATGAGGTGAATGAAAAGCACTCACCTCATAGTTCTCCTTTAAGAGAACTATGAGATAAAAAGATGACCCCACAGTTCTCTTTTAAATCCCCACTGTATGTTTGTTATGAGTTGCCATTCACACAGCATACCTAAAAATAAGTGATAAAAATATATTACCTTTCTAGGTTTTTCTTTGAAGCAAGATTATACATAGGACTCTGTAGGCAGCTTCTACCGCTTTGGAAAGAGAGCAGTGGACAGATAAAAGGATAGACTGAGAGACAGTGCATTAACATATAATGCATTGAGATCTTTAATCCTTTAGGACAGACAGTCCTGCACATCCAGTTACCAACTGATAATGAAATATGCCAGCATAGTACACACAAGGTTGATTATGGAAAACACAACTGCCCTGCCACCTAAGTAGAATGTTTTTAGTCATCAAGCTTTTAGAAAAGATCATATAAAAAAAAAAAGGTAAGCAGCAATTTATACATATTTTTTCAAGGTTTGCTATATGAACAGGAACATGTAACAAATTGTGAGTGTTATCCCAATTTAGCTGCAAAAGTGGAAATACACTTTAAGGGCTAGTTCACACCAAGCGCAGAGCAGGTGCAGAGCAGTTACAGAATGGATCAAAACTGCGTCCAATGTATTCCAATGGTATTTTGGGCTCTAGTTCACACCGCATCGTTCAGTTCCAGAGCATGTAAAAAAACTGCAGCAAGCCCTATTTTTCCTGCTCTGGAACACATTCAAACGCATGCAAACGCCCTGGAACGCACTTAAAGCTAATTTTAGGCAAAAAAACCCCATAAATAACATTTTATAATTTTGTTTTACAAAAACGTCCCGGAATGCGTCAAAAACGCGGCAAAACACACTGCACTGCGTGTGCAGAAACTCATGCAGATATGGTCTGCATTTGGTGTGAACAAGCCCTAAGTAACTGGCAGTAAGCTTCTACAACATTGATATTAAAGTCACCCATGTAGTTTAATCCAGACTTATCACCATGAGCCCGGCAACATAAATGCAGTGCAAAAGACATGATAATATCAACTGAACCAAACTTTTTATTTGTTTTGGAGAGCAGAGATTTAAAAAGTCATTACGTTTATGAGCTTTCTTCTACCAACCTACTAACAGGGACACAGTTGGAAATAAACAAAACTCTAGGCAGAACTTTTATTAACCCTTGTAGTGGGGCTACCCCCGCACTGCTAGGGTTAAGTGCTCGACCTGAACTGCCGAGTCGGCTCCCTGCTTCTCCAATCACTGAAGCCTCACTCTTCCTAATCTGCAGCATTTTAATGTTCCTCAGTGTCCTCACGTATATACAATGTGTATAGAACATGATGATTTTTGCGATCTTAGCAGGCTGATGATTTTTGCGATCTTAGCAGGCTGAAGCAGAGGGGCAGAGAGGCTCCAGGGACTGATCTAAGAGCAAGTCAGCTTTCAGGATCATAACTTTTTGACAAATAAAATAGCAATGGACCACAATGAGAATGTCATATCACGGGAGCACGCTTGAAGCGGTGGCTACTTTACAATACACACAGGGACCATGGGGAACAAAAGTAGCCACCCACCAGAAGGAAGGACAGTGTCAGCACCAATTCAGAGATGATTTGAGGATCTACAGTGGTACCTCGGTTCACAAACTTAATTTGTTCCACGATTCTGGTTGCGAACGGAATTGGTTGCGAACCGAATCAAACTGTGATCAGACCGCGATCTCGACTAGAGGAAGCCACGACCATGTGTCAGAGCAAGGAATATGGCAGCAGTTGTGTTCATCACCCGATGCAGAGTTCGCGAATGGAAGCCAAATTTTGCTCAACTTCCTGTTCGCAAAACAATTCGGTTCGTGAATTGAAATCAAAGCGTTCGTGAACCGAGGTATCACTGTATATATCTAAAACATATCTTAAATGATAAACAAATACATTTCACTTTTGTTAACAGAGTACTTGAATGTATTTTTAAGATTTAACTCTTGAGTTTAGTGTCACTTTTACCTGAAACATTGCTGAAAACTAGGGATGCACAGATACTTTTCGAGTACCAGTGCAGATACTGGGCATTTTCATGAGAACTACCAGGGTTGCAGCTGGGACCTGGCTCTGGCACTTCACCACTGTCCTGAAATCATTAGTCAATATTGTTTTAGAAAAACTGTCACATGACAATAAACAAAAATGTGTCAGTACTCGTACTTGTAAGTACTCGCCAAGTACCAGTACTCGTAAAACTGGTATCTGTGCATCCCTTTATTTATATTTATAGAAACAAAATTGTACATTAAAACAGAGATGTACAAATCCCAGGAGCTCCGTGTGCTCCTTACACATGACAGCCGCCTCCTAACTTTTGAATTTTTCTCTAGTCTAGTCTTGGAGCTCAAAAGTATCGGTACATGTACTTGTACCGAGTACTGTACTTGGTATCTGTGCAACCCTACTGAAAACTAACATCAGCAACATTCAAATCTATATTTAAATGTTCCTTTAGGACATCTGGGCTATTTCCATGTCCACCAGTCCCATATTTGCTTGTAGCTCCTCAGTGTAAAAAATGAATGGGTTTATCTTCCTACAGCTTCCATGTTTTACCCAAAGAGATCTAGGTGTCAATGGATACACGCAAAATCAGTGTTTTTGCTATACTTTTAGAGAGACTGCTGCTTTCCTTTTGCTGGGAAACTAGTCAAGCAGTCTGTAACATGTGTTAGCATCAGGTTAAATATGCTCAGAAACAACCAACCTTAAGCATTCTCGTAATGTACCTGGAGAGCACAATATATTAGGTACTGTAATATAATATAGGAGAACATGCTGGTGAAAGTCCTTTAAAAAAACAAACCACTAGGTTACAGGTAACAAAAAAAATAATTTGCGGAAGTAGAGATGACTAATCAAGGTGTTTTAATATGCATTAGTACATAAAAAATTATATTTAGCTGGGTGTGGAGAAATTTGTTAACAAAAAGGTATAAATACAAGTGCTACAGATTTAAATGATGCAGTGCAATCAATAAACATGTATACCACATCAAGTGAGGTAAATAAATCATATGAAACATACTTCATATTCAACATTATAAAGAGTTGTCTGACATGTGAAGGATCAAATATACTGGATAGCCAGTGTGGACAAGAAAAAATATCAGCCTTTGCATATATTAGCCCACACTTTTGTCCAAACTTTGTTAAATCAAATGAGAGTGATAACATGTATGTGTTGTTCCCACAACGGATTCAATATTTGGAGATTACATTTGGAGATTACATTTGGAGATTTGGAGTTGAGTGGACCATTTAGACTTCTACCAGTTCTCAACGTCTTCTGGTAAATGCTAGAATTGACAGATTGCCAGTCTGGGTCTGCAAGTCACCACAAGACTTGTTCCCGAAAGTCCAACTTCAGTCAAAGATAGAAGCACAGAGCAGTGAAGGGTAAAAGTATCTGTCAGTGTTATATTACCATATGTATCTCATTTGTGTACTCATCTTGAGGAGATTTCTCCTCACTTCTGTCCTGGAAAAGCTATCAAACAGAACATAAGCATAAACAAAAACACAATTAGTACAGTTGTGAAGGGTTAAAACTGTTGACAATGTTTTCATTTCTGTCCTTGCTTTCCTGTCCTGGTGATACCCGCACCTCTCATTTCTTGTATGGGCATCACAGGACAGAAAGTCAGGGAATATCTCCCCATTGGGGTCAGAGTCAGAAGTGAAAACTACAAAGCAACAATGGTAGCTGCTAAGATCAATTTATACTTAGTAAGACATGAGCAGAGTAATATACACAGCAATACAAAAATTCCCCAACACACTTTCCAGCTAAAAAAAATAACTATACTTCTTCAACAGCTCAGCAGGACAGGAAGTGATGGGAAATCTCTCCAATAGGGACACAGGCAAAAACAACATATATAGTTTTGAGAGTAGAACTTCTGACAATGTTTTCATTGCTGTCCATGACTTCCTTTTTCAGTGAACCCCACACCCCCATTTCTTTCTTTCTTTGTACATTTTTATTTGACCATTTGAGCTTTCAAAAACAGGTATGGGGCACAGAATAGGATAAAGAAAAGGGGGGACATCTGTCAGATATGGTCTTCTAAACATATACCAAACAAAGGACATTAATTTAATATATATTAGCATATCATTTATGCACAATTTTTACTTTTTTGTCCAGGCCCAGAGTAAGGTCTTGTAGCATCGTACCTTGTAAGGTTATGAACACAGTAAAGGAAGCAAATTAATAAGAGGAGTTATACTGTAGGTAATGTTTGGGAAGGGGTAAGACATAAGCGGGGAGAGCAAAATGAGATGGGGGTTATAAGTGTAGGGTGAGTGGAGAGGGTAGCAGCGACCTGAATAGGGAGGAAAGTGCGGAACATTGGGGTGTGGGGTAAGAGGACACTACTGCACCATCCCCAATTTCTTGTACATTACAGGGACAGGAAGTAAAGGAAAGTATGCCCAATGGGATTATAAAACTGAACTATACCGGACAGAAATATTCACTCTTCCCCACTCTATCCAAAGTTAACAAAAAAACATGACTGAAATTGGGCTTTAAAGTGTATTTCCACTTTTGCAGGCAAATAGGGATAACACCTATATTATATTTGTTACATGTTCTAATTCACATGAAATAAATAAAAAAAAAAACTAAAAATTGCTGCTTACTATTATACAAATATCAAACAAATTGAGATCTGTTTCTCAAATTTGTCTGCCAAGGTAGAAATACACTTTAGTCGATATGGATGGGAGGACATAACATATTAAATTCAGCTAGCAATCCCCACACCACACTAGATAATGTTCAGTTTCAGCATCCAGGCGCATTCTTACTAGAAAAGAAGAAATTAAATGTCTTTCAGTGTCTGTTTTAAATATCCATTTCTAGTTAGGTGACAAAAGGGCAGACAGGCTACCTCCAGTGTTAATCAATAAAACACACAGCAAACTGACAGTGTAGACATAGCTCTATAGTAGAACAGTCTCAGTGTTTGATGTTTGAACACATCAATGACTCTGAAACCAGGAATTTCCTTTGCAGGGAAAAGGATTCTGTTAAACCAGAGTACCATTAGAAGCATTGTATCTCTTTGGACTGGTAGCAGTGAGCTGTGGAGGAGCCTTGTTCTGACCGGCTGATTTTCTCGGTGGAGGAGTCTTGTACTGTTTGTCCGAGTTGTTTGGTGGAGGAGCTTTCAACTGATTGGTTTTGGTGTACTGACTGGCAGGGTTGATCTGTGGAGGAAATGTTATGGTGGCATACTCTGTAGTCTCTTCAGGCTTTGGTAAGAGGGCTTTCTTCTTTTGGGATCGTTTGGTTTGTCGCCGTATCACCTCTATATCTGCATACTGCACATTGTCTTCCACCTTGAGATTGTTTTGCCGTGATTTGTCCACAACGGAATAAACAGGGAAGTCAGCGACCGTATCATACATTGGAGCTACTGGAGGAGCTTTCTGAGAGACAAGAGTAAAAAGTGTTTGGATTAAAGGAGTTTTAAAGTCACAGCATCTACTATCCTGTTATAACATCAGCATTGTAATAGGAATACATACTATAATGCCATCAAAGCTTACTTGATCCCTTTTATGTAGTGAGTGCTGCCTTCCGTCTACCCATCAATGTCAACAACTTTCTGGATTCTCAGTGTGTTTGCATCTTTTTCTCTGCTGCTTGATGTTATGCAATCTCTATTTCTCATGACTACATACCCCATCATACATTGCTTCCAGCAAGCAATGATGATGTTATATTATGGGAAAATTAGATGTTGAGTTGTAGTTCAGACAGCAGGCCTAGCTAGAGTGTTGATGCAAGGAAGTGCATATTCAAAGGGCTGAGCATCCTATGGGCATCTTCAATAAGCCAAACCCTTTTCTTTACATTTTTTGATAACGTTGTGAGGGATTAGAACCCACGTCAGGTTTTAATTGATGTTTAACTTAACCAATAGGAATGCCAAACAAATGTCTTGAGAGTCCAAAGTCTTTTATTTTTCAAATGGTTACAGTAGTACTAGCCCCCAAAATGCATTTTTGCTGTACTGCTGTTCAAGGTTGAATGATTAAAAGACTTTGGACTCTCAAGACATTTATTTGGTGCTCTTATTGGTTAGATTACAGGTGGATTATTCAATCTGGGTGATGCCTGTTCCGTAAGGGGTCCCATGTTTTGTGGAGAACTGCCGAACCCAAGCCATCGGGCTCAAACAATGATTGCTCTTACCATTTAACGATTCTGGTCAAGCACCTCATTTCTAACTTTACCTAGGTTTGTATTGTGGTCTGTTTCCCCGCTAGGAATAAGTATACATATATGAAATATAGGCCCTTATTAATTATTTATTGAACTTATATTTGTATTTATCTGACTTAATTTGGGGGTCTTGGCCTGGAAAAGATAAGACTCATTAAAATGTACTAACTATTTTAAAGTTTACATTTAAAGTATAACTAAAGATTATTTTTTATTTTGAAAAAAAAAAATAGGAAATGGTTACAACTGCTGTCAGGGTATTTTCCTTTTTTTATCCTTCATTTCCTAACCTACAGACACAATAGGCACTGAGAGTAAATCTCCAAAGTGAGGGAAATGCCCTCTTAGACAGTTGTCACAGGAGCAAGTGTACTATTGACAAAGGTCACCAGGACAAACAGAGAAACCAATTTTTCTTCCTTAGCCTGGCATTTACCAACTCTAATTTTCTATGCCCTAAACTTGCCCGCATCCCTCTTTCTCCCCCTCCCTACTATTTAGGGCCATACCTATAATGAGGCAGCCAGAGGTAGTTGCCTCAGGTGACATCTCATTGGGTCACATCATTGGGTCCCTTTTTGGCCAGAGTGTACCAGGTTGCCAAGAGCTCTTAGCAAAGTGTGATGCTCTAGCCGATGTCCCGCCCAGCTCACTGACGTCACCGGTAGTGATGGGCTCGAGCGTGTTCGCAAGCGCCTCGCGCCGAGTCCGCCGTGAAGCTGTCAGCACGAAGGGCCAATCGCAGGCACTGAGACATTTCCCGATAGCACCCCAGGCTCAGGCTGCAAAACGCCCCTGTTACCCCCCCTCCTTTTTTGCACCCCCCTTTTGTCTTTCAATCTGTCATACGCCTTTAGGTAACTACAGTTGCGGTATTCCACCTCTCACAAGGTACACTACTTCATTGTTACAAGGATTTCATTGGTTTAAAAATGTTGTAATATTTTGTAACTTGTCCGAGCTTGAATTGTTTACTTTTTGTGCAATGTGTGCCATCCTCAATACAGAATTAAAAAAAAATCCCTGGCATTGGGATGGTAATGTTTTCAAATCTTGTTCTCAAAGCTAATATGTACACACTAATTTCACAATTCTAAAACTCACCACTTTTTCCTCTCCAAACTCCCCACCTCTAAAGTTCCTCATTTTTTTTTCATCCTTGGACATTTTTTTGTTTGTGTTTTTTTTCTTTTTACAAAGCAGATTAGATACAAAACTGCTGTGGAAATTGCAGCTCTCTCCACATTATTATAGTGGATGCCGGATGGCAGTATTTATATCAGTACCAGGCCACTAGAGCCCCTCCTTCTGTGTCTTCAATCCAATCAAAATGAAGGCACTGGGAAAATATGGCCTAAATTCCAGGAGCATGGATTGTGCTTGTTCTGCAATCCATTACCCTCCAGACCCATGCTATAGTAACGCATTACTATGGGAAAGACTCCTCTGCCGTCTGTCTGTCTCGAAGCCCACTGATCAGGGCAACCAGCAATGGTAATAGTGAATGCTTAAATGCCTACCGTGAAATGGCACCAGCCACAGTGTAATAACACAGCAGGCATCCAAGATAACCCATAGCAACTGTATATGTTGTAGGGCCAGGAAGCTAAAATAACAAACCTGGAGAGCCAAACATAGCTAAATCATTAAAAGCCAAGTTCACCTTTTGCATAAAAATGACTGTGCCGACAAGGGACCCCAGTAGGTTGAAAAAAAAAAAAAAGCGATTGGCTTTAAAAAAAATTATTAATGTAAAACTTGTAGCCCATTTGTGCCCCCCTCCCCCAGAAAACTGGGAAAAAGAACTCCCATATAGTGGCTGAGCTCAGCAGTACGACGGCATGAGAGAGAAAGAGCACTGTGCATGGGAGGTGTTTGAAAAAGGGAGAGTGCTCGCTCCTGTAATTTTGGGAGTGTGCATCCAATATATAGTTCCCCCAAGCACCAAGGTAAGATGGGTGATGATAAGTAACTATATGCGGGTTTTGCAGCCAGGCTTTGGGGACTGGAGGGGTTTTAAAGCTGCTCATTGTTTAAACTACTAGTGTGCATAAGGTGAACATAGCAGTCCAGGGCACTGTGTAGAGCGCAGGGTAGCACGCAGCTGTTGATGCAATACATTGTCATGGAAACAGGAATTCTAAGAAGTGCCTGCACTCGGTGCATGTGCCATAACTAAAATAAATAGCTACTCAACAGAATTAACAACGGTTGCCAAAAAGTGCTGTCAAGTGACAGCAAGTAATTGTACAGCATAAGGTCTCGTTCACACCTAGGCGTATTGCATATGCGCGTCTGTCGTGCGACCATCGCGCGTTTTTTTACCGCGATTTGCGGTAAAAAAGTTGCGCGACAAACGCGCGTTTCCGAAGGCTACTTGGCTGCATCCCAATGGAAACGCGCAACAAAACGGCCCAAAGTAGTACCTGTACCTTTTCAGGCGTGGGCCGTTTTGAAGCGCGTTAGGGACGGGCGGAAATACGCCAAGGTGGGAACGAGACCATTGAATACAATGGGATTTATATTTTTGAGCGTTTTGTAGAGCGTTCGTCGAGCGTAGAACGCGCTACAAAACGTTCAGGTGTGAACGAGGGCTAAAGCTACAAAGTAAAAGCAAAAAAAAAAAAATGTAACTTGTCCGAGCTTGAATTGTTTACTTTTTGTGCAATGTGTGCCATCCTCAATACAGAATTAAAAAAAAATCCCTGGCATTGGGATGGTAATGTTTTCAAATCTTGTTCTCAAAGCTAATATGTACACACTAATTTCACAATTCTAAAACTCACCACTTTTTCCTCTCCAAACTCCCCACCTCTAAAGTTCCTCATTTTTTTTTCATCCTTGGACATTTTTTTGTTTGTGTTTTTTTTCTTTTTACAAAGCAGATTAGATACAAAACTGCTGTGGAAATTGCAGCTCTCTCCACATTATTATAGTGGATGCCGGATGGCAGTATTTATATCAGTACCAGGCCACTAGAGCCCCTCCTTCTGTGTCTTCAATCCAATCAAAATGAAGGCACTGGGAAAATATGGCCTAAATTCCAGGAGCATGGATTGTGCTTGTTCTGCAATCCATTACCCTCCAGACCCATGCTATAGTAACGCATTACTATGGGAAAGACTCCTCTGCCGTCTGTCTGTCTCGAAGCCCACTGATCAGGGCAACCAGCAATGGTAATAGTGAATGCTTAAATGCCTACCGTGAAATGGCACCAGCCACAGTGTAATAACACAGCAGGCATCCAAGATAACCCATAGCAACTGTATATGTTGTAGGGCCAGGAAGCTAAAATAACAAACCTGGAGAGCCAAACATAGCTAAATCATTAAAAGCCAAGTTCACCTTTTGCATAAAAATGACTGGGCCGAAAAGGGACCCCAGTAGGTTGAAAAAAAAAAAAAAGCGATTGGCTTTAAAAAAAATTATTAATGTAACACTTGTAGGCCATTTGTGCCCCCCTCCCCCAGAAAACTGGGAAAAAGAACTCCCATATAGTGGCTGAGCTCAGCAGTACGACGGCATGAGAGAGAAAGAGCACTGTGCATGGGAGGTGTTTGAAAAAGGGAGAGTGCTCGCTCCTGTAATTTTGGGAGTGTGCATCCAATATATAGTTCCCCCAAGCACCAAGGTAAGATGGGTGATGATAAGTAACTATATGCGGGTTTTGCAGCCAGGCTTTGGGGACTGGAGGGGTTTTAAAGCTGCTCATTGTTTAAACTACTAGTGTGCATAAGGTGAACATAGCAGTCCAGGGCACTGTGTAGAGCGCAGGGTAGCACGCAGCTGTTGATGCAATACATTGTCATGGAAACAGGAATTCTAAGAAGTGCCTGCACTCGGTGCATGTGCCATAACTAAAATAAATAGCTACTCAACAGAATTAACAACGGTTGCCAAAAAGTGCTGTCAAGTGACAGCAAGTAATTGTACAGCATAAGGTCTCGTTCACACCTAGGCGTATTGCATATGCGCGTCTGTCGTGCGACCATCGCGCGTTTTTTTACCGCGATTTGCGGTAAAAAAGTTGCGCGACAAACGCGCGTTTCCGAAGGCTACTTGGCTGCATCCCAATGGAAACGCGCAACAAAACGGCCCAAAGTAGTACCTGTACCTTTTCAGGCGTGGGCCGTTTTGAAGCGCGTTAGGGACGGGCGGAAATACGCCAAGGTGGGAACGAGACCATTGAATACAATGGGATTTATATTTTTGAGCGTTTTGTAGAGCGTTCGTCGAGCGTAGAACGCGCTACAAAACGTTCAGGTGTGAACGAGGGCTAAAGCTACAAAGTAAAAGCAAAAAAAAAAAATCCTAAACCAAACAGTAACTATTCAGTGTTTATTACAGTGACAAAGGAGTTACCAGTATAAAGGTTATAAGCATTTGTTGGGGCTAAAGCAGCTAAAACACCAAGCACAAATAATACACCAACATGTACAAACACAGGAGAAAAAGGGGTTACCAAGATTTTCAGCCGGAAAGAGCTGGCAGAATATACTCTACAGTTCATAAAGGTTACCTGTGATGTGTCCAAATCCCCCCATGCTCACCTTACATCATACCTGAAGGTGGGTAACAAGGCCAAGGAGCAGTTCAAAGGAAACATATAAAACCAAGCTGTGTATTTAACCCTACACCATCAAATTATGACGGTCTCTAATAATTGTGATTAGTGTTCTACCCCAACTATGGCCTATTACCTCTATACAATTAACTCATGTGTTCAACTGAAACATCAGACATGGTTGGCTGGCAAATGGTTAATTTGCTTTTTTGAGTCTGTGGTCATCTCCTGTGTGTAGCTTAATCATATACTGTATATAATACTGGTGAGCTGCACGTGTTCCAAGGTACACATTTTGGTAGGGTGCCCATCACTAGTGGACTTCACCAACCAAACAGTTTTCATGTGCTTACTGTTGTACTGTTCTGCATTAGGATAAAGGACAACTGAGAATTTACGTCCTGTGTACCAGCCATTGTACCTAATGGTCAGTCTGCTCCTCCATTGTACCGGGAGGACGTATCTGTATTTCCTCCCGTAACCGCCTGTGTGTGTGCCCAGTAAAGCACCTTACACGCGATGGTGCATTACAATACCATTCATTTTTAATGCCACCTGAACACACCTCCACATTTCACCTGCAGTATAGTGTTTTGTGGCATTGTAGTGTGCTGCTTTGTAGAAAAAGATAAGGTTAGGGTTTTTTGTCTGTTCTGGTGCATGGGCAGCCAATACAAATGAATGGGCCGACTTAACACTATGCAGGTGTTAACACAATGCACCAAGGTGAACAGGTGTAAAGAGGCCCTTAAGGTTTGAATACATACAACTTTCATTAATCACACCATATATATAGCAATAATGTTTATGTGCATTAAAAAGCAAAACCCATTTTTTGCAAACAACTCTAGCACCAACTATTCTTCAATAGTTATCAAATTAATTTGTAGCACTAATTACTTACCGCTGAATCCCCGTGCTTAGATTTCCTTTTCTTGGAATCTAGAAAATGAACCATTTTAATAAATTCAATAATATTTAATTCACTATCCTTGCTATACGAACGTTTTCTTAAAATGGCTATGCATGTGGCAATTTGATAGAACAATCGAACCTTTGATTCCCTTTTTTGTTGAATTTGTGTAGCAATCGTAGACATAAAATAGTGGTTTTGATGGGATGGGATTCAATTCGGTGGAAAAATCCAACCACTTTTGGTGAAATTGCCATATATTTTTCAATTCCATTTCAATTCGATCTTGGGGCTAGTTCACACCAGCCCCGGTGCGTTCCAGCCCGATTGGTGCCTCGCATTCCAGCCGCCTCACTGTTTTGGGGCGTGAGGGGGCGTGGCAGTGCATTGAAGTCAATGGCACCAGAGCCACCCCCTCCGGCTGCAGTGCAATCGCCCGTACCGGATCATGTGGCACATCAGTGCCTGCGTTCCGGTTCGGTGCAGTCACAAAAAATACAAAGGCAATCACAGCTGCTCCAACAGTGTAAACAAGATAATGAGGATCCTGCTGTCATTCACAGGTGTGGGAGGTAGAAATAGTTCTCTGCCACTACATGATGGTATAAAATACGCAATCTATTGCTGGAGGACATAGTTAAAGTATATCTAAAGCCAAAACATGTTTTTATTGATGTCTGTGAACCAGCTTAGGATAATCTCTCTCTATTGTCCTGATAACCACTGTAACGCCGCCGGGCCGCTCACTCCTGCTTCGGCAGCGCCCCCCCTGCATTCCACTGTGGAACGCGGAAGCCGCACGAGCTCCTACTCGTTACGCGGCGGATTGCGTTCCACGCTGGAACGCGTAAGTCGTTTGGGCCGATCAGCGGCCCCTCCCCACTTCCAGGCACTATTTAAGGGCACGAACGAGGCAACATGGTGTTCCGATACTGAGGTCAGAACGCCTTCTGCCTCTTGAACCTACAAACCTCATTGTTGTTGCCAGGACCTCTCCTCAGCCCGCTGCCAGGACCTTTCCACAACCTGCTGCCACCGTACTCCATCCACTGGGAACCCCTCAGCTCGACACCCGATTTCCTCAACCTCTGGTCACAAATCGCAAGTACTGCTCCGATTGGGGCTCATCTCACTATATCCTACAGTTCCTGGTTAACGCATAGACTGTCTGATTTAAAACCTCCGGTCGCAATCGGCTGAGACCGATACTTACCACTGTTATTATTACTTTTTACCTAAGTTGTACCTAGTGTCAATATACAGGTTATGATTCAATAGGCTGTCCCTGCTGAAAACATATGCTTTGGCTGTGATGGTAGAATCTCAAACTCACCGTTAAGATTGTGAGTGATGCCTGAGAGTGACATCTGATTGGCCTTTTTAGGGCAAATACCCCTCCGCAGTTGAGATCCAAACCGTGCTAACCCGATTAGGCGTGACAACCACTTTCCCCGGGACTGAAAGTGAGGGGCAGTTTAAACCTAAAATGTTGTCACTAGAATCCAAAAAAAAGAGTTGGTACCCAAATGAGAAAAGAAAGGGAATTAATCTAATGGAGATACTTACATAGTTTTTGAGATTGAATAAAGACACAGGTCCATCAAGTCAGTGGCGGAACTACCGCCGGTGCAGGCGGTGCGGGCGCCCGGGGCCTCAGGCTCTCGGGGGGCCCAGCAAGTTACCGGCCGCCGGATCGTTATCCAGCGC
>NW_017309585.1:18601-31956 GCF_000935625.1 Nanorana parkeri
TGGGGGGGGGGGGAGCAAAAAAAAATCTTGCACCAGGGCCCTTTGTTCCTTAGCTCCGCCGCTGCATCAAGTACAACCTTTGTGTGTCTGTATGTGATTGTGCATGTGTACACGAGTCCCTGTAAGGTCTAGTTTAGTGGACCTGCCCTTCTGACAAGAGATTTCTCTCACTTTGGAGTGATTTCCTTTCATTTCCTGTTGTGTCTACAGAACAGAAAGTAAAGGGAAATCTCCGCAGTAGGAAAGTAATGGCAAAAAAACCCCGACCTAACCATTTTCTACTCTATCCAAAATGAGAAAAAAAAGTTTAGGTTTTAGATAAACTTTTACTCCCTCTGAAATGTTTGCATGAATATTTTTTTTTTTTTTGTGGAATTGTGTGCAGTAGTTGAAAATGTCTAATTTGTAGCCACTAAGATCCTGCTAGTACCTTACATTTTATGCAGCAAGCAGCTTTATAGCTTGCTGTAGCTATTGCTGTCCTATTCTATAAAAATATAAAGTCACCTCTCGGAGCACTATAAAACATTCTCTAAAAGTAAGATTCTGTATTACCATACTAGTTTGTTTGGCCAGAACACATTGCATACTGCTGAAAATACACAAAAATAACCTGATTGACAACATGCCTTTCGAAAATTACAGTAACATTGAAGTAAACAAAAGGAGTCGATACTGCCCAAAAATGCATTCTACACATACCTATTTCTCAGAATACCAAAATGTAAATGTTGGGTTTAGGAGTATTTTTACAAGGGCTGTCACAAAGGTTCTTGGCCTTACTGGAAAGGATGGGCCAGGAAAATGATGGCAGTTTTCTACATAATTCCTTTGAAGGTCCATACATGTTGCATGCAAGATCTTATTTCTTGAAAAAGGCTCCTAGAGCATTAATTCTGTCTTTATCCTCCCCAGATGACACTCAGACCAAGTCCTTCTTTAGATATTGGAACCACTATTAATCCATGGGGGGGGATTGGATGGGTGAAGAGGGTGTTGAAGCAGTTCAAACTCACATCCATGGATGACAGCCACAGCACCTCCCGGAGTGTTATTTGGGTGAAACAACACCTGTTTGTTCAACTCTCCTTGGAGAGTCAGTTGGTGTTTCTCTAGCAGTCTAGCATGGGGTGCTCTTGTGAAGGTTTGAATTTTAGAGTCCTTTGTTCAACCAATCACTCTTCAAAAATAAATAGCATAACCAAGTAGCTTACATTGTACCTCTAAGCTTATCTAGACATGTAGTGTTATAATCCTAAAATTTAACACAAACTTATGTCTCCTGCATGCAAGGGTGGGAACTTCTGGGACAACCCTTGTATTTGGAGAAGAGAGGGGATATTTCACTTACTTTGTTTACGCTTCAGCAGTTTTCTGAAAATAAAAGAAATTATGTTAGTAGGGTTTTTTAAATATCAAACAAAAAGGTTTGACTTTAAATGTATTAAAAACATACATTTATTTATTTTGAGGTCCATTGATGGTCGCATGGTTTCTAAGGGATCTGTGGTCACAAACCGTACACCCACAGATTGTCCACACCAAAAACACAACCCTTTCTCTGCTGACCTTAATACATATTGAGAAATGCCTTCTTCAATCCTTTGTTGCTCTAAAGCAGCGTTTCTTTACCTTTTTTCAGTCAAGGCACCCTTTAAAAGTATGACAAATCTTGAGGCAACCCAGTCTAAAATGTTGTGGATTTGAAGGCGGCTTCACATGCAAAGACACACAAAAAATGTGGTTTCTCCTTCACATCGAAGTCCTCCTTTCAATTCAGGATCCCCCCATTACATCAGAGTTACCCCTTCACATCAGTTGCACCCCCTTTCACATCAACAGCTTCTCTATAATATCAGAGCCCCCCTTTCACATCAGAGTTCCTCCTTTTTTATAAGGAGCCCCCTTTACATTATAGTCTTCAGTCCCACCTTCACATCAGTGTCCTACCATTACAAAATGTCGAGGTAGCCAGAAGGCACTTCATGAGAAAGGCTGCTCTAATGGATGTTGAGGAATGTGGCTCCCCAACAGCTATTAAACAATGCTGCACCATCTTATATTATCATGGTATAGCCAGAATACGGGTAAGTCTATTGTTACACAATGTATTTGTTTACAAAACATTTCCACATAGGCCTGATGTAGGTTTAGAGTTTGTGCACAGAGGATTCATTTTGCTTGCATTGTGTATGTATGTATGTATGTATGTATGTATGTATGACCATGTTCATAATAAAATGTGTACATCTAAAACGTGTCAAAATACATGCCTGGATGTATTTGTGAAACATAATGATGAGACAGGGCTAAAAACTAATGCAGGCTGTTCCAATTTTCCACATTCTGAACATTACTACAGAAAATATTAATATCACACCACCAGAGCTAGAGCCGTTAAACAAAGACATGACATATGGAATCTAATTTGTTTTCATTGTTTAATTGTGAGTTTTTGAACCTTATTTTGATGTTCTCATTCAACCAATATACTACTGAAGATGTGGCTACGCTCCTGCTGTCATATGAAGGAATAATATGCCCTCTAGTGGCAGATAAGAAACATAGTTTTTATTGGGGAGTTGTACTCTGCATCATAACAGGTGGACAAATACGTACATACTGTATATGGCATGTAGAAAAAGATACCATAACTTTAAAATAAGAAAATCACTTAGGGCTCATAAAAAGAGCCTGACAATTAATTCAAGCATAAAAAGCACCAGGACCCTTTGCAAAGCATTTAAACAAGCTTTCAGTGAATCTCTTAGAGGCTGATTTATTTATTTATTACAGGTATTTATATAGTGCTGACAGTTTTACGCAACACTTTACACTTTCCACATTCACATCTGTCCCTGCCCTCAAGGAGCTTACGATCTAAGGTCCCTATCTCACATGCATACATACATAGGCCAATTTAGATAGGAGCCAATCAGCTTACCATTATGTCGTTGAAGTGAAGTAGGAAAGTGGAGTACCCGGAGGAAATCCATGCAAGCGCAGGGAGAACATGCAAACTCTTTGCAGATAGTGACCTGGCTGGGATTCGAATCACGGACCCTCATTGCTGCAA
Organism: Nanorana parkeri; assembly: GCF_000935625.1. Lineage (NCBI taxonomy): Eukaryota > Metazoa > Chordata > Amphibia > Anura > Dicroglossidae > Nanorana > Nanorana parkeri. Next base: position 21,678 of record NW_017309585.1, read on the forward strand.
GGCAGAAGCGCTAACCACTACGATTTATAAAAGTTCCACCCAGCATATATCTGGGCAGATGCCCTTTGCATGGCACTGGAAGGTCCTGAGGAAGCATAGGAATTTCTGTGCGAAGGGTTTCCTACAATTTATTAAATCGGCCACTTGAAGTATACAGGTGAAACTCGAATAATTAGAATATCGTGCAAAAGTAATTGCAGTAAGTGCTGCAAAAGGGGCCCAAACCAAGTACTGAGTACATATGCATGCTTGTACTTTTCAGAGGTCCGATATTGTTCTATGTACAATCCTCGTTTTATTGATTGCATGTAATAATCTACTTTTTTGAGGTTGTGGATTTGGGGTTCTTGGGGTTTTCATGAGCTGTAAGCCATAATCATCACAATTATGACAAATCACGGCTTGAATTATCTTGCTTTGCATGTAATGAGTCTATCTCATATATAAGTTTCACCTTTTAAGTTGCATTAGTGAAATAAATGAACTTTGCAGGATATTCTAATTATTCGAGTTTCACCTGTATATAGGTCAAAGTTTTTTGCTTTTATAATCTGTTTACAATATCAAGAATCTAGCTAAATCAGACCATCATATTGCTTCTGGGCACCCTAATACCTAACTCCAAGCAAATTGGGGGGGGGGGGGGAGGCCCCGACAGGGTTTAAAAAAAAAAAAAAAAAGCAGTTCTGGCAGCAGTATACACCTCTTCTGCCACAAGATGTCCTACCACTCAGTGTTAATCAACCCAGAAGACTGAGGACAAACTGTGTGTGCAGAGCATCATGGACTCGCCCACCCACCATAACCTCAGCATCACTTTTTGCACAATCGAGAACCACTCACCACAGGCAGAGAATCCATAGGGGGCCATCATGTGACCCCCCCACAAAGACTTTAGAAAAAGCTATGCATAAAAAAACCAAAGAATACAGTGGGAATGTGGGCTGAGCCTGGAGATGGGCTTTGAGAGAGTACATATGTGATCTGTGTCACTGCTCTCATATCTCTGGAAGGAAAAGTGATGAATTTTTTCTCAAGATAAAGTTTATGTTTTCATTATTTATTGGTAACAGTTATGTTGTATTCAATTACTCGTCCATCCTCCTTTTCTGGATTCTTTACTTCTCTGTGTCCCTCAGGGTCCATCTACTGTTTCTGAAATTTCCTGATTGCCATGGGTGTTCTGTCCTTTAATTGAGTAGCCTGGATAGGCCAAGAGTGAAATCAGAGAATGAGTGGCAAGTGATATAGCACACTGACAATGACAAACAGAACATGCACATAGGGAACTAGAGCAGTAGAGAGAGTAGAGAAGTGTGAGACGGGGCAGAGGAAATGCAAAATACCATATAGTCACTCGCACTCCGTTAGTAGATAGCAGTCAATTTTCTTTATTGACTGAACATGATGTCCCATACACAAAGCGACGTTTCGGGACCAGGCAGTCCCTTCTTCAGGCAAACAACAGTGGGCAGAGTACAGTGTACAGTACAGAGTACAGTGAACGATACCAAGTCAAGCTCAGGTACTTATACTGCTTGCTTTAAAAAATGATGTACTATGAATACAGAACTGCAAATATTTATGTCTTACATATTTGCCTGGAGTGCTACTTTAAGCCTCATACACATGTTCGTCAAAATGCATGCGTCCAGATGCATTTGGAACTAATTTCTAAATGTACCTGGAAGCATCTAATGTTTTTCTATGGCTGAATACACACCTAGACCTTCAGTCTAGCTACTTTTACATATACAAGAAATATGTGCAACCCGGGACAATTTAGCCTGGTTTTATGCACTTATACGCATGTAAATTTAAACATAAGAGAACTTGATCTGGGAAGTATAAGGTCAGTTAACACTTCCAAAATCAATTTCTGTGTTTATATTAAACAAATGCAGGAGGACCATGTGAATGAAGACTTAAAGTGACACTAAACTCAGGAGTTAAATCTTGCAAAATGCATTCCAGTACCCCATTAACAAAAATGTATCTTATGTATGTATCACTTAGCTGTAGATCCTCAAATCATCTCTGAATTCATGCGGACACTGTCCTGCCTTCAGGAGGGGGGCTACTTTTGTTCCCCATGTTCCCTGTGTGTACTGTAAAGTAGCCACCGCTCCAAGCTCGCTCCTGTGAAATCGACTACAATATCAATACAAATTAGTAAACTAAACATGAGATTGTAGTCCATCACAGGAGTGAGCTTGGAGCGGTGGCTGCTTTACAACACACACACAGGGACCATGGGGAACAAAAGCAGCCCCCCTCCAGAAGGAAGGACAGTGTCAGCACAAATTCAGAGATGATTTGAGGATCTACAGCCGAGTGATACACAAATAAGATACATTTTTGTTAATAGTTAGGGTACTTGTATGAATTTTTAAGATTTAACTCCTGAGTTTAGTGTCACTTTAAATAGTGTTTGTATATGTATGTGCATTTACATTGGAATGTCATTCAGGAATTTATTCTCCATTTGGAATTAGAAGTATTGTTTTTTCTAATAATGTTTGCTTTTTACTTTTCTGCCTTGCAAAATTAGAAAACAGTGAGAACAATATGTAAATACTATAAAAGGTTTACAGTGTTTGTGTTTGATTTTTTATTACACAGCCATTGTTATTTGTCTTTGTGTGGCTTTGTTGAGCTATGGCAGTAAATCTCTTCTTTGGTTCCAGGGCAGTAATAATTTTCTTTTTGCGTCCTCAGATTTAAAAATGTAAGAACTCCTGTTATTGTGGTCAGTAAGCATATACAGTACACGATATGGCCTATGACCAACACTACAAGTTGTATACACCTCACTGTGACTGCTATATAAGCTTGTTGGACATCTTGTTTTAAAACCATAGGCGTTGCCACCCCCCCTTTCCAGCCTTCACACTTCTGGGGAGTCTTTCCACAAGAAACAAAAGGGCACTTGTGAGGTCAGTTACTAACGTAGACACGAGAAGGCCTGGCTCACATTTCGGGTTGCAAGCCAAAAGTGATCAGTAGGGTTGAGGTCAGGACAGTGTAGGCCACTTGAGTTCCTCATAACCATATCTTTATGGGCCGGTCTCTGTTCATCTAAACTTAATAATTTGAGTGGTGTTCACATACTTTGTCACATAGTGAATCTCATTAACTGTAGCATCACATATGCTGTGTAAGGTTTAGAACAACCTACACTTTCATGCTACTTGAGAATTGATTTACAGCTCACCTTACGTAAACCTGTTGTGGCTACAATAAGAATGAGGAACTAAAACAAGCAACAGCCTTAAAAAAACACGATCGAAACCAGTCATACGGACTTTCATTCATCCTGGTTAACATACAGTACTGAAGTCTGGTTAATATCCACCAGTTCCTTGCACTCATTTCCTCTGGTTAGGCCCAACAAAAGTGACTGTTCAGAAGCCAGAGGGCACTGAAAAGTAGAAGTTAAAACTTTTTTGAAAGTATTGGATAGGGTGGAAAAGATTAGAACATGGGTAGGTAACCTCAGCACTCCAGCTGTTGTGGAACTACAAGTCCCATGAGGCATTGCAAGACTCTGACAACCACGAGCATTACTTCCAGAGGCAGAGGCATGATGGGATTTGTAGTTTCACCCCTGCTGGAGTGCCAAGGTTACCTACCACTGTGTTATAAATAGGGATGCACCGGTGGTGATACCGACTATTACAAGTACTCGCCCAAATGCTCAGGATACCGCAGTGCCGTGAGGGAACATAGAGCCGTCTTTCGCGCCAATCAGGAAGCCGGGCGGTGGGTAATGACTCACCGTCCGGCATCCTGGTTGGCCAGGAAGCCAGCTCCATGTTGTTTGGCCATCTTAATGCTGATTGGCCCGGAAAGCCAGCTTCCCAGCCAATCAGCATCGAACTAGGTCAAACAGCATGGAGCCAGATTCCTGGGCCAACCAGGAAGCTGGGCGGCAAGTAATGACCGGCCTACCGGCTCCCTAATTGACCGGAAAACCGGCTCCATGCTGTTTGGCCGGCTCAATGTTGATTGGCTTGGATGCCAGCTTTCCAGCTAATCAACATCGAGCTAGCTTCACGGGCAATCAAGATGGCGGACGGCTTCTTGATTGCCTGGGAAGCTGGCTCCATGATAGAGGAAGTACTGGTATCGGCGCGTACCGAAATATAAATATCAGTACTCGTACTCAATACTGAAAAAAAATTGGTGCATCCCTAGTTATTACCTCTACCAGGTCATTGCATTCTGTTGTGCCAACACAGAAGAAGAGGTGGAGAAACTCCTCATTGGGACAGAGACAGCAAAAACAATAAGTGACAGGGGATCTAAGCTCTACCCACTCTAGCTTAAAAATTGTTTTGGCTAGAGTTGTACTTCAAAACTCAGAATATGGCCTTGTACACAAGAACAGCTAACGAGAGCACTGGAGGAACATTCCGGATGTGCTGAACAGTCCCTGAAAAAAGTCCCTGTGCGTGTGCCAAATCCTTCATTCTGCTATGCGGAAGAGATAGAAAGCAAAGTACTGTGTGTGCTGCAGTCAGTGATTTTTGTTCTCTGCCTATAAATATCTGACTGCCTATGGTTGCTTACAATCAAGTTTCATAGGGTCTCTTGAAAGCCTTTATTGGCAGTGGCAGTTCTAATATATATTTTCTGACAGGGACTATTTAAAGGATTGTTAACACAAAATATGGAAAACTGCCTGGACTGTGAAGACCTGACATCATGGTGAAAGCATTGTGCTCATCAGGGCCCACTGCTACACTGTTTAGTTGGCTTTCCAAACCTAAGGATTATTCCAGCCATATCCAGCAGTCCTTGCTGTAGAACAATTAGGCTAGGTTAATACTGTATAGGCAGCAAAGGGGTGGTAAAATCAGGTGGCTGAGATGCATTTTTGTTGCACCCTCCAATCACGTACCAACATGGCGGCCGCTTGGGACAGTCCCTATTGCCATGGTCATGATGCCTAACTTCAGGGTACAGCAAATTTACCTTGGCATGTCATGTTTGGCAGACAGCACTGCCTGGCAAACATGCCCTTTGTAGTCAAGTGTACTATGCTATAACTAGGGTTGCACAGATACCAAGTACAGTACTCGGTACAAGTACGAGTACATATACCGATACTTTTGAGCTCCAAGACTACACTAGAGAAAAATTCAAAAATTAGGAGGCAGCTGTCATTTGTAAGGAGCACACGGATTTGTACATCTCTGTTTTAATGTATGATTTTGTTTTTATAACTATAAATAAAGGGATGCACAGATACCAGTTTTGCGAGTACGAGTACTGGTACTTGCCGAGTACTTACAAGTACGAGTACTGATACATTTTTGTTTATTGTCATGTGACAGTTTTTCTAAAACAATACAGACTAATGATTTCAGGACAGTGGTGGAGTGCCAGAGCTAGGTCCCAGCTGCAACCCTGGTAGTTCTCATGAAAATGCCAAGTATCTGCACTGGTACTCAAAAAGTATCTGTGCATCCCTAGCTATAACCGTGTGCCAACTGCATAAACACTGTGGCACCGTATTTCAATATAAAATACCCCTCGGGATGAATAAAAAAGAAACAGGCATTGAGGAGACAGCAGTATTGCCTTCTAAATGCCTGCAAATTGCCACCCTACTGCCTCTGAAAGGTGATCCATCACATATCCCTTCTCAGGAGGGCAATAAACCATTCCACCCATGTGAACAAAGATGTAGTAAAGAGAAAGGGAAGGCTGCGAGAAGATGCTGCAATCATGGAAGAGACATACAGAGGGCAACAGTGAGCTGTTCTATGATCAGACTATATAAAGCCAATTAAAAATGACAAATCAGCTCATTTCCAGAACTGTAAAACAACCTGTCACACCCACGTCAACCACTAAGATCTAAGTTATAAAAGGGAAAGAAAATTCAAACAACAGGTAATCAGGTATTAGTAATATGATCGAAATAAGATAGGATTTTTCTCTAAATAGCATTTTTGTAAGGTGATCAGCTGCTCCAGGTGATACTCACCATTATTTCCCCATTCATTGTTCAGCATGTTACACTAAAGAGATTTTCTCTTGACATTTCCCCTTTTTGTCATTATACCTTTAGATCTTTTAACAGGAACTCTAGTATATTTTAAAGAGGAACTGCACCCCCTGTGATTATTTTTTTAACCCCTCATACCTGGTTTGCTGGGTTGTCCTCAATTCACATACTCACACACCAAGAGAATCCAGAATTGTTCTGCTGTGATCCCAGACAGGGGTCTGGTATGGATTTTTAAGAGAGGAACCCCACACAATGAATACATCTCTGGAACCCACCCTCCATGGATTAGCATCATTAAAGGCATGATGTTGTGCTAAAAGCTAGAAGTCACCCAAGGGTGCCATGGCACACTGGTTGAGAAAGGCTGTGTAAAGACTCCAGGAGCAGGGACAGGGTATTCTCGCCTAGGAGAGAATGGAGGAAGGGGGTGGGCTGAAAATAAATAAATAAATGATAGTTTTTCTACTTTGCGGAGGGGAGTAAAATACAACGGTGCGAAGCAATTGTTATGAGAGAAGGTCCAATTAACGTTTAACTAAAATGACTTAAAATAGACCTGAACTCAAAAGGTTTTTGTTAGTTTTGGATAGTGTAAAAGGAGGACTTTACCCCTGTCAGCTTTTTTTTTTTTTGCCATCTGTTTCCTATTGCAGAGATTCCCCTTCATTTCCTATCTGATAGTCACAACACAAAGTGAGCAAATCTCTCTAAAGTAAGAGGAAATCAATAGTGGTCAGCAGGGTCACCACAACTAGTGTCCCCATATGGAGGAAATCTAGTTTACTCCTGTTCTGATGACAACCCAACATTTTGGATTTTCTTTCACTTTCACTGATAATGATCACCAGGACAAATAGGGTGAATCTCCCCAACGTGGACACAGACAGCAAAAAAAAAAAAACCTGACCGATGTTCAAATCTCTCTATCCGAATAAAAAAAAGTGTTGGCTTCCCTTTGGGTACCAATAAGGCCTTTTTTTTGCCGAACTAGCCTACAGTTTCCGTTTTCTGCACCTTCTGCATTGATGTCAGAGCCAACGTTGTTCAAGCTGCCCCCTGATCTCCAGCCCTACCCCAGAAGACACGTGGAATCAGGCCTGGATTTACCATTAGGCATACATGGCTTGAGCCCATAGGCGGCAGAGACAAGGAGGTGGCTTTTTCTTATACAGTTATTGACTTCACTTTTTTCCCCCCATCATTAGTCATCTCATATAAGTTTTATTTTTGATAATATTATAAGCCAATGTAGTAATATTATTATCAGTAAAACCAGAAAATGTTCAGTTTAAAAGAGGTCATCCTAGCAGAGAAATGTGACTTTGGGCGCACATGGAAATCTGGCCCTATGTGGAATGATCATGTGCACTGATTGGAAAACGAGCCTATCAGGCCCGGACAGATCCCAGGAGCCTGGTAGCCAATGCTCTTTCAAATTTCTTCTGTTAATGGAGCTGGCTCCTACAAAATCCTGCTGGTTCCTGGATTGGACAGACTGGCTCCTGAGTTTCAAACCAGTTTGTCCACCCCTCCCCATTGGGGAGATTTTCCCTCACTTCCTGTGTCTGTGATACCCGTAGAAGAAATGAAACGTGTGGTAGTCACTGTGACAGAAAGGCACAGACAGCTCTAAAAAATCTTCCCAGTAGCGACCCCCGCCCCACCCAGAAATGCAATACAAACTTTTGGCTGGTGTTGGGCTTTGACATCCATCCTTTGCAGGGAGACGGTTATACATCACTGGCAGCGGACTTCTGTAAACAGACTTGTGTTGACTTGTGTAAAGCCAACTGTAGGCGGGTAGCAGGGATAGAAACTGCCAAATGTTCATTTGCTCATCTCCTCCACGCTGAATGAAGCTGGAAACTAAGCTGATTGCATCACTTCCAGTTTCTGAGCTGTCATTCCCCAGCTAGAGAAGCCAGGGAATCACAATCTGTGCTTGATCAGCTTCTTTGAAGTGCAAATGGACAATTTGGGGTACTGTATTTTCTCGCCGTTTTACAGGCACGTACAATTTTCAAGCTTGGCATGTTGGGTATCTATTTACACGACACAACCCCATCTTTTTTATTTTACAAATAAATGGATATCATATTGTGTTTTTGTGCACTAAAATTAACTTTTGATGAAGAGTTGCACCAATATTATGCAACTTATATTCACTATTTTATTCTACAGGGTCTCTTCTTTTAGGAAATATATAACTCTCAGTAACTTTCAGGCCTAAAATGTGGATTATAGCGTGTACAAAAAACACTCTGGCAGCGGAAAGGGTAAGTGAACCTGAAAGTGAGTTTTCTTACAGACAGGATGTAAAGATGCAGACTCCCCAGATAAGGATAAAAGAATACACCTTCTAAGGGAACAGGTGCTTTATGACACTAGACAAAATGGTTTCTGCATGACAAAATTCTAAAACCATTAAAAAAAAACTTTTTTTTTATGGAACATAAATCATTGGCCTCATCAAAGGAAGAGAAAAGAAAATGTAATTAAAAAAAGATAGCTGAATTATTTGGATTCATAATTGCGAGAATTAAAAAGCACAATAGACTCATTAGTATTCATGTGAAAAACCCAGGAACTAAAATATATGGCATATGATTAAACCATGTAATGTAAAGAAAAACAGACTTTTTTTTTTCTTTTTGCTACAGTTTAAATCACAATGTATATTATTTAGTTTCTAGACCATTTGTAATATCAATATTAGTCCAACATGCGATTTCATTCAAATGATTATGTATCAAAAGAATTAATTTCCATGTTTAATTAAAATATACTTTTTTCATCTTATGATGGGTCCATTGATTATTTCTTCATATATTTTTGCTTTGATTTTTGATAAGCGCATACAACTGACAAACTGGTTTTAACCACAAAACACATTTATGCAAGTGCCAGTGAGCTCTTTCTTTTTAAGGATTTTCTGCTTTACATTCACAATTTTGAAGGGGATTTTTCTTCATCATAAGGCAGAGGTGGACAGAATAATATGGAATTCAGGAGACAATCTCTGCAATCCAGGAGCCAGCAGGATTTTTGTTAGGAGCCAGCTCCATTTATATCAACTAAAAGAAAACCTCATAGGTTAGGAAGCTTTGGCTATCTGGCTCCTAGGATTTCTTCAGCCCTGAGATAGACTATGTCCACAGCACCACCCTGGTCCAAAACCTTGTGAGTTAGGTCCCAGCTGTAAATTGTAAGGAGCATTGGCTACCTGGAAATATAATCTTTTACCACCGATAGTGTAGAGCTCTCACTTGCCTGTAAATCTATCCCAACACTACTCCTCGGCAAGGCAGAAAAGATCCTAGCTAGTGTGTGCTAAATCTTCACCTGCCTATGCATTTCCTCTATATAAAATGCGTCAGTGGGTGAACCTTTAGCATGTACTTGCTGGGATCCTTTCTAAGATGATGCAGTCATTTAAATCGTGGTGTTTGTGCAGTTCTTTGGCGTGTTCCCCAGTGTTTGATGCAGATTAGCCCCCTGTTAAAGCCTTGTGCTGTGATTTGCTGCAAATTTATAATGTTTCAGTCCGATCACTGTGAGAGAGCAGACTAAGGAAATTCTTCCTCTTGTTTGCAGAAGGCTAAGGACATCATCTTGTTCTAGGCAAAATCCTGTGTCTTGGACTGACAGACTGCTTTTTTATGAAAAAAATCATACTGTTGTCAGAAATGTATTCCTGTAGACTTGTAAAAATACTGAGTAGTCCATTTTAATCATCTATGCATGCTTTATAGACTGCCTGGCCAAAACAAAGTCACACACTCTAATATTCTGTTGGACCACCTTTGATTTTGCTTACGCATTAACTGTGGTATTGTTAAGCTTATGCAATGTTGCAGCATATATTTCCATCCAGAGTTGTATTAATTTTTCAGGAAGATCTTGTAGTGATGATGGTGGAGTCAGACTATTGCTAAAAAGGCTTCTCCAGCACATCCCAAGGATTCTCAATGGGGTTAAAGTGGTGGTCACTCCATGTGTGAAAATGATGTCTCATGCAAACTGAGCCACTCTTTCATAATTTGAGCCCGATGGATCCTGGCATTGTCATCTTGGAATATGCCCAATGTGCCGTCAGGGAAGAAAAAAATCCAGTAATGGAAAAACCTGGTCATTCAATATATTCAGGTAGGCAGCTGACCGCATTTTTTGAGGACACAACATTGCTGAACCAACCTGACCAACTGAAGCAACACCAGAACATAACACTGCCCAAAATCCAGGTGACTTTTTTTTTTTTTT
>NW_017309585.1:31994-38757 GCF_000935625.1 Nanorana parkeri
TTTTATATTTAGGTCATATAATTTGTTGTTTGGCCATTTGTATTAATGGGGAGGTATAGCTTATAAATTGCCCATAAGTAATTATGTAACAACATAAAACTGTACTTGTTAGTAGTACTTGGTTGTCTCTTTAAAATGAATTACCAGCCTTTACAAAAAAAGAACTGGAATACATCTTGACAACATAACTGAGAAGTTAAACCTGATTTAGCCCGTACAATAAGAAGCTTTGATCACACCACCCCTCCCACAACAACCACACAGATCATCTGAACTATCTAACAGGTCAGTGAGGAAGTGGATAACAGAGTTTCGATTGAATGAAAAGAAAAAAAAAAACCAACCTCACTTCTAAACACTCACTAACCAAACCGCACTGCCAAGAACGTGAACTGACGTTACTAAATAACCAGACCTTCTTTACCTAGGATTGTGCTTGGAACTATGACAATAGTGCTGTTCTTTGGTAAAGGGCCTTGTACACAAAGTCAAATGTATCCACACATTAAAATAAAACAAAAGTAGATCATTGTTTGATCAATAAACAACAATATCATAAAGACTCAGGGGACTTTTACGATATCATCCAGATTCACCAGAATATTGAACATAATACAAAACTCTCAAGCAGTGAACAAGAATACTGAAGATCATTAAAGCCGAACTCCAGCTATAGAATTGTATATATGCATATACTGGTCCAGCTTGGCACAATGTAAGTATATAGAAATGATCCCTGGGAGGGCCATGGGGATCCAGTAATATACTGTGGTAGCCGGCACTACCCTTAAGCTGAACTCCAGCTGTAGAAATGTATATATACTTATACTTGTCCAGCTTGGCACAATGTAAGTATACCGTATATAAAATATACCTGGCAGGGCCATGAGATCCTACAATACAATGTAGTAGCTGCAGCAACTACAGTACCTTACAGCGATCTTCCTGGTCCAGGAACAGCTTCTGTGCTAAGAGACTTCCCTTCTGCTACACAGGGTTTTGCTTGCTCGACACAGCGGCCATTCAGCGAATGCCTTGTATTTTCCTCAGGCATTGTCTGATTTTACAAGCATTGTGACATCATGACACTACAATCAGAGAATGCTTCATATTTATTGAGATACTGATTGGACAAGAGCGGTGACATAACGACACTTCAATCAGAGAACGCCTCATAATAATTGAGATACTGATTGGACGAGGGTGGTAACATCAAAACACTCCAAGAGAAGGCCAAGTATTCATTTAGAAAAATACTAAGGGTTTGCTGAATTGCTGCTGTGTCGAGTGAGCGACCCCCTGTGTCTTAACAATGGAGGGGAAGTCACTCAGCACAGCGGATGTTCATGGACCCAGGAGATTGCTGTAAACCACTGTAGTAGCCTCGGCCGTGGCCCTGCCAGGAATCATTTTGTGCCAAGCTGGAGCAATGTAAGAATTTATACATTTCTATAGCTGGAGTTTAGCTTGAAAGTGTATCTATAGACAGAACTTTTTTTTCCACTTTGGGATAGATCATTGAGGAGTTAGAACCACTTGTTATCTCCCATAGTTTGCTTTTCAGCAGGAATTGGCTGATATTTGTGCTGTCTATGGCCAACATTAGTCAGGGAGATTCTAAATTTTCACAAATGTGTCACAAACAAGCTACTACTACCCAGAATCAGGAATTTGCCCTCAGGGATGGAGTGGGACAAAGTTCTCCCCTTGGCTCATGGCTGCCCAGTTGCTGAAGAGACAGAGAAAATCATATTGGCCATATACCACTTTAAGGATACCAGGATACATTCCTTGTTTACCAGGTTATGTTATAAAACAACAGATAAAGCTCCTGTCTGCCATGGTCCCATCCTCTATTTGCTCTCTTTACTGTATTAATATCTATGGTATCACTCACTATTGGTTCATTCCCAGCACATAATTAGGTGTTTTATTTATTTTTACTTTAGGTATGTTATGTAGTTACGTAGATAAGTTTAAAAAGAATACATTTATTCTATTTATTCAAAGAAAATATAGAGTTGAACTCTTAAATGAACATTGATCTGGGACTTTCATATCTTCTAGACGAGGAAGCACTATGAAAATAATGCCTCTTCGCTGACTGATCTTCTACAAACTCAACAGATTCCTCTCTATGTTTGAGTTCCTGACATTATAAAAAAAAATTCAGCAATCGTGTGTACACTCTGATGTGCTAGACTAGAAATGTTTAACAGTTTGTGACCATAACCCACTAAAGAGCACCACGTTAACTCATTACAAGGAGTATATTTTTATGTCTACACATGGGATTATCTAATGAGTAATGCACACTTTGTTACAGACAAGGCCTATCGCTACATAGGGGTGTGTAGTGCTGATTCACTCAAGTGACATTTCTGCTTTCCTCCCACTAAACAGGCTTCACTCAACTGGACAATGACAAAATGACTACATAATGTACACGGATTATGTGTCTGACATTGGGGCTCATTTATAATACAAATGAACCAGAGAAAATCAGGCTAGAGTCCACCCCAACCAGCATAGTTGCCAACATTTCTAAAAAGTTTCCAGATGCACCCGCCCACTACAGGCTGATTGGCTGCCAACTACTGCACACTACATGCTGATTGGCTTCTTACAGCCCAACACTACAGGCTGAATTGCTCCTTACATCCCCATACTACAAGCTGATTGGCTTCTTAAAACCCCACACTTCAGGCTGATGGGCTCCTGACAGCCCCAAAATACAGGCTGAATGGCCTTCTACAGCCCCACACTACAGGCTGAATAGCCTTCTACAGCTCCACACTACAGGCTGAATGGCCTTTTACAGCCCCACACTACAGGCTGAATGGCCTTCTACAGCCTGAATGGCCCTTTACAGCCCCACACTACGGGCTGAATGGCCTTCTACAGCCCTACACTACAAGCTGAAGGCCTTCTACAGCCCCACACTACAAGCTGAAGGCCTTCTACAGCCCAACACTACAAGCTGAATGGCCATCTAAAGCACTACAATACAGGCTAATTGGCTTCTTACAGCCCCACGCTACATGCTGGTTGGCCTTCTACAGCCCCACACTAAGCTGAATGGCCTTCTACAGTCTCACACTACAGGCTGAATGGCCTTCTACAGCCCCGCACTACAGGCTGAATGGCCTTCTACAGCCCCACACTACAGGCTGAATGGCCTTCTACAGCCCTACACTACAGGCTGAATGGCCTTCTACAGCCCCACACTACAGGCTATATAATGAAACCAGACCTGGTAGTGGTGGGCCAGTCATATTTGTTGCTCTTCCTTTATTATCTACTTTTGGGATAGGTGAACATAGTATTTCATATATTCTCAGACGTACCAATTCATAGAAGTTTATGGGGAAAATGAAATCTCTCTCCATATATGTACCACATATTGCCTTTGGGGATTCACATAACCCAAATATACTGTATTGCATAGTTGCCATTTTCTTTTAAAATACAATATATAACTGACAAAACATAACTGGCATAGGCGGCAAACAATGCCCAAGTGATCTGAATTTATTTTCATATATGTAAACATTAAAAGGTTATAAACTAATAAAACTTACCAGATATGTAAAACACAAATGATGCAGATATATATTCATTAAAATAATATAGTATCCAAACTATCCAAATGGGTCTGGATAGCAGCATCTTGTAATGTGTGGTACAGCAGAACTTTATCCAGCAGACTGGGAGAGGGAGGGCTAGTGCCAGCCAATCAGGTGCACTGCGGTGCTTGCAAGCTCACAAGGAATGTGCTGATAGGAGTGGAGATCAGATTGAGCAGACAGATGAGCTCATCAGTCTGCTGCTGCTCCTTTAATACCCAGTCACAAGCAGGGAGAAGGGAGGTATTACTCAAACATAGTAAAGAAGAGTCGTAGCACCAACCTGGCTGTGTTGCTTGGCAGAGCTGTGTAAATATCTAGAGAGGATTAACAAAGACAGACAAAACCGCTCTTGTGCATGTATTGTAGCTTCGCATTTAGCTGTCTGTCTGGAGTTTGGATTTAATGCCTAAAATTAGTGTTTTCACATGCATTTTTGAAGTCTGCCATGGATGCTCTTTCTTGTTCTTTTCCTCTAGCAATTGAATTACATGGTGATCCTGCCAGCAGCTTCAGTTTCCTGGATCATCAGCACAACAAAAACCACAGGGTACTGCCTGGTGTATCAATGTCCTACCATTCATTGCTGATCCTGTATCTTTGTATACCTACAAAGAGTGCCCTGTATACTATAGAAGTCATACTGTGTCTGTGATTGTAGAGGCAGCCATCTCTCAAAGCACACCCCTAGCCATAGACTGACAGGGCCCCCTAGCCGCAGACTGCCATTAATAGAACAGGATTCTGCAGAGTGGCGCAGTCACCAGAATGGGGTGTGTGTCTTGTGTCATGTTTAAAGAAGAACTCTGGGATCAATGGACCTTTCACTGAGAAAGAGCAGCAAAGCATGATGATCAGCAGTAAGCAGGAAGGCCGTCCTCCTGTACATATGAAATTGCAAGCTATAAATAGAAACTCCTGCTTTGTGAAGCATTAACCCACATTGATAAGATTACTAATGTAATTGCCCAACTGAACTTTCAGTTTAAAAACAGAGGTTAAATACATAAATGAGAGCCTGCCAAAGGATTTGTATTACTGCCCCCCCAGGCCTGAGATTTACACAGTTCTGCAATACAGCACAGTCCTTTCTATCAGGGGACGGGACCTGATCTTTCTTTGCTTCAATTTCACTTTCACGTCCCCTCCCCACCCCCATCCTGTGACTGGACAGTGAAAGGAAAAAACCGCACACCAATGAGCTCAGCTCTCTGTCACTTTGCTCTGTCCAACTTTCAGCATGGCTCCTTACACTTCAGCATACCTGACTGGCTTCTTTTTGCTGCTTCTTGCTCCTCTATCCGAGCTCTGCTGTGCAGACTGTACAGTAGACTGCAAGAGACCGATACCAAGTCAGATTCAGGCACTTCCACTATTTGAGTTTACAAAGTACACTTAGTGATGGATTCATTATTACAAATCTGCATTCATTTGTGCCTCTGCCTGAAGTTCATTTAAATGAGCGAAATACATTTCAGATGCATCACAATGTAAGGTGTTTAAAGTCTTGCAGTTTGCTTCCTTTAAATAGCAGCCACAGCCTCAGTACAAAAGTCCGTCCGCTGCCATCAGCTATAGAGATGTATGCTTGCTCTTTGTGTGGAAGCAGTGGTCTCATTGCAGAGGTCCAGCATGCCCCCTGCTGAGTCAGACCTATAACTCTGCAAGTTGGTGAAGCTCATGCTTCTTGCTCCTTGGAGAGCTCTAGCTCTGACCCAGCAGTGGGATTGGGGACGTCCAGCCAAAACATTTTTATTAGGTTTGGGTGTAGAAGTAAAGCATCGGAACCCCTGTCCTGTTTTTACCGCTATCCAGGGCTTTGTTAGAGAGATTTTCCTTCACTTCCTGTCCTGTTGACAATGGTTTACCAGACAGGAAGGTAAGGTAACTCTGGAACAGCAACACAGACAGAAATAAATAATACTCTTAATCGAGTAGGTGAGGGCTAGAACCTCTGTAAGAATTTAAATTTTTATCTTGCTCCCTGTTGCAGATTTTATTCCTCACTTCCTGTCTGGTGAAAGTGTTGTCAGCAAGACAGGATGTGAAGGTATATATCCTTTATGGAGCCCCGGATAGCAAGTACAATTTGACAGGGGTTATATTCCTTGCCCACACAATAAAAACTAGTGGAAAAGTTTTTGGTTTGACATACATTTTTACCAATGATGTGAATGGGCCATAAACAAAATGTTGGCTTCAAACAACTAGCTTGGCAGCTGCTTCTGATTCCTACCAAGTAACCAGTCTGATAGAGAGTGCTGCACACATGGGCAGCTAGTAGGCCTGGCAGTTCAATAGATTTATGCAGAGCTCTGGCCACTCTGGCCATTAAAGTATATCTAAAGTCATAATTTAATATAATTTTGGAAAATGGGAAATTATTAGAGCCTGTGTCAAATATATTGCTGTAAGTGTCCCTGCTGGGGATATTTACCCTCTCCGTTTGTCCTAGTGATCACTGACCAGGAGAGTAAGCGAGGGAAAAACCAAACTTTTGACATGTCATCAGAACAGAAGGTGAAGGGAAATCTTCCAGTGGGGAAACTTGTTGCTAGGGATGCACCGATACCGGTTTTTTGTATCGAGTACCGATTTCCCGGTACTCGCCGATACAGAATACCGATACCAGACGTCCCATTAAGGAAGCCAGGTGGCGTGTAAGGACTTGCCACCTGGCTTCCTGATTAGCCAGGAAGCCAGGCGGCGTGTAAAGACTTGCCACCCGGCTTACCGAATAGCAGGGAAGCCGTCTCCATGATTCCCTCGTCACCAGGTGACGAGGAAGCATGGAGTCGGCTTTCTGGCCAATCAGGAAGCCGGGATCCGTGTAATGACGTGTTACCTGGTTTCCTGATTGGTCGAAAAGCTGGCCAATCAGGAAACAAGGCAGCGCGTCATTACACGGCGCCCGACTTCCTGATTGCCCAGGAAGCTGGCTCCATGCTCCCTCATCACCAAGTGACGAGGGAGCATGGAGCCGGCTTCCTGGCCAATCAGCGTGTAATGACTCGCTGCTCAGCTTCCTGATACCGGAAACTTAAATATCGGGCCAGGCATCTGAGCATTTGTGCGAGTACTTATACTAGTATCAGTGCATCCCTACTTGTTGCAGTGACAACTTTCTAAGAGGATAC
>NW_017309585.1:38847-57797 GCF_000935625.1 Nanorana parkeri
GCATGCATGCATGTGCCGCAGTAGTTTGAGAGGAGGGGACAGGCACCCGGCGGGATAAGGTATGCTGCCGGGTCCCCTCCTCTCTCCTGATACTGTCGGGCGTTCGGGCCATGACCGAGCGCCCGACTTTTCAGAGGGGGGTGACACCAAAATGACTGAGTCATTTTGGTGTCCCCCCTCCAATGGTGTCACCCGAGTGCGGGCCACACCCCCCTTGTGACGCCACTGGGTACGGCTCTGCCTTTTGACATATTTCCTCTCATTTCCTATGGAACATAAAGCAAAGAAAAATCTCCCCAATGGGACAAACATGGAAAGAAAACTTACAGTGGTTTTAAACCATGTCTACTTTGTCCAACCAGAAAAGGTTTTGGCAGTAGATAAACTTTCATTTCAACTGACTCACCTGGAAAGGAACTGCACCCCAAAAGCTTAATGTGAATTAAGGTTAGGACTGTGACCCCTGATTCTGGTTAAATGCCACATTTTCATGCTTGACTGCAGTTTAGCTTAAACCCTTTCCCACCGGCCATATGCATAAAAGTCGTCGCAAGGTGGTGGGCCCCATGTTGTCAGTTATTTGTTTTTTTCTGTCACTCAGTCACATGCTCCCAGCACTTTAAATGCATGGTCACCAACAGCTCCCAGACGTAAAGTGACAATTGGGAGTCGGTCACCTATCATGTGATCACTGTGACAGCCAATCATATTCATTACGCCCATGAAATGCCTCAGGCATTAGGGTTACACAGTGCCCTCAACATTAAAAGGTTTAAGAGATTTTCAAATTTCACTAAGAAGATTGAAAACATCTATATTACACCTACCCCATTACTGCTGATGGGTGGATGTCTTTCACTGGTTCCACAATCAGCTGTTCCTACAAAGCAGCCGTGTGCTACCAAGCATTCCAGTACCTACAAAGTCTGTTAGGCTTTTCCAGATATTACAGCCCAACTTGGGAACCCCATTGGTTTCCACAGGAGATTGTGCTGAGCAGGGGTATTCTGGCTTCAGAAACCCAATAAGCGTTCCACCTTTCAAAATTGTCAAGCATCTTTGTGAACACAGCTCATTGCGCTTGTATAACTGAACATTTTCGGATGTCTATGGCATTGCAAAGACCTGTTAGGTGACTGTACCCTTCCATACTTCAAAAAAGGTTTTGGGTAGCAATCTACTGTAAATGAAATGGTACTTTTTAAAGCTATACCATTTACTAGATGATAAACGCAAAACTCTACTCCACAAATGCATTAAAAACAATAACATATACAGTGAGGAAAACTATCAGCTACCAGCGACAGTGAGAAAGCGAACATGTTAAATGCATTCTTTTCTTCTGTCTTTACAGACCAGATGGACGTGGGCATCTATCAGGGCATCAGCTACAGAGATAGTACCAGTTTCAACACATCTCTGTGGCTAACGTTGAGCAGAGTAATACAGAGATTAAAAAGATTAAATGTAAACAAATCGCCAGGACCAGACAGGTTACATGCAAGGGTACTAAAGGAACTTTGTTAAGTCATAGCCAGACCCTTGTGCAAAATGTTTATGGGCAATATAACGACAGGTATGGTCCCGGCTGATTGGCAGAGAGCAAATGTAGTGCCAATATTCAAAAAGGGGAAAAGAAGTGCACCAGGTAACTACCAGCCTGTCAGCTTAACATCAATTGTGTGTAGAGTATTCAAAAGGCATGATACGGGACTACATGCAGGAATTTACAAATAAAACTTGTATCATAAGTGGTAACCAACATGGCTTCATGAAGGACCGTTCTTGTCAGACCAATCTATTAACATTCTATGAGGAAGTCAGTACTAAACTAGACAAAGAAATACCAGTAGACTTGCTAAAGCATTCGACACAGTACCCCACAAACGTTTAATCCATAAACTAAGGTCTGTATGTCTAGATGAATTGTATGTACATGGGTGGAAAATCGGCTGCAAGAACGGATCCAGAGGGTAGTGATAAATAGGCCATTTTCTAATTGGGCAAAGGTTGGGAGTGGGGTACCCCAGAGTTCAGTCCCAGGACCGATAATGTTAATCTTATTCATCCACGACATAGAGATTGGACTAAATAGCTAAATTTCATTTTTTGCGAATGATACTAAACTCAGCAGAACAGTAAATTCCGAACAGGAGATATTCGCACTACAACAGGACCTTAGCAAAATTAAGGCATGGGCTACCACATGGCAAATCTTAGGGAAGTCAAACATGGAAAAAGACCTTGGGGTCCTTATAGACCACAGATTTGGCAATAGTAAGCAATGCCAAGCAGCAGCCAGTAAAGCTAACAAGATACTGCTGCCGAAAACATAGCTAATATGTTGAAAACCAGAATTTATCGAGTGTATTGTATATGAAACAGCGCCAGATTGAGACCAACCTTGTGAACTAAGCCCATCTCAACAATAGTGCCCCCCCGCCCCCGCCGTTCTATTGCTAAAAGGAGACCTTGCGGTGTGCAGGAACAATACAGTAGCCCCCTCAGTCTCCCGTCCTAGATTGCTAGGGTTAAAAAAAAAAACACTGAAAACCATCAAAACCGTAAACCAAAAAAGGTAAAAATACTTACCTTGGACATTGGCTTCCAGGCTCTTTCCGTAGGTGCCACTGAGAGCACTAACGCCTTCCAAAGGTTTTCTGGGAAAGCCGAGGATTTCAATTCTCATGACAATACATAGGCGACAGTGACAGCACAAAGCTTTCCCGTGGTATTCTAGAAAAGGCGAGGATTTCAATTCTCATGACAATACATAGGCGACAGTGACAGCACTAAGGCTTCCCATGGTATTCTAGAAAAGCAGAGGATTTCAATTCTCATGACAATACATATGCGATAGTGACAGCAATAAGCCTGCACATGGTATTCTAGAAAAGCCGAGGATTTCAATTCTCATGACAATACATAGGCGACAGTGACAGCACTAAGGCTTCCCATGGTATTCTAGAAAAGCAGAGGATTTCAATTCTCATGACAATACATATGCGATAGTGACAGCAATAAGCCTGCCCATGGTATTCTAGAAAAGCCGAGGATTTCAATTCTCATAACAATACATAGGCGACAGTGAAAGCACTAAGGCTTCCCGTGGTATTCTAGAAAAGCTGAGGATTTCAATTCTCATGACAATACATAGGTGACAGTGACAGCACTAAGGCTTCCCGTGGTATTCTAGAAAAGCCGAGGATTTCAATTCTCATGGCAATACATATGCGATAGTGACAGCAATAAGCCTGCCCATAGTATTCTAGAAAAGCCGAGTATTTCAATTCTCATGACAACACATAGGCGACAGTGACAGCACTAAGCTTTCCCGTGGTATTCTTGAAAAGCTGAGTATTTCAATTCTCATGACAATACATAGGCGACAGTGACAGCACTAAGGCTTCCCGTGGTATTCTAGAAAAGCCGGAGGATTTCAATTCTCATGGCAATACATATGCGATAGTGACAGCAATAAGCCTGCCCATAGTATTCTAGAAAAGCCGAGGATTTCAATCCTCATGACAACACATAGGCGACAGTGACAGCACTAAGTCTTCCCATGGTATTCTATAAAGGCTGAGGATTTCAATGTTTATGACAATACATAGGCGACAGTGACAGCACTAAGCCTTCCCATGGTATTCTAGAAAAGCTGAGAATGTAAATTCTCATGACAATACTCTTGGAGTAGAATCTGTGTTTCGGTTTGGGTAACTAACTTTCTGTCCTGGCAACTTTTAAGGAAGTGAAATTTACGGCAACATGGGACACACACAGCATGGACTGCGCCTTTCCCAATACTTCTTAAAATTTTATTTTATTGCCGACTGTGTCCCCAATGGGGAGATAAGTCCTTCAAGTCTCACCATCCACACAGAAAGTCTCCCAAAAGGGGGCACAGACAATAATAAATACACAACAGAGGTTTTAACCCTTCCCCACTCTATTTTTTGCCTGGAGTTGGCCTTTAAGCTTGCTCACTGACCCAATAAAAACGATCTACAAGCTGAAATAATGTTGATACATTACTACATGCAGGAATTATTTACAGAAGGCAAGTGCCAAGTGAAAGTATCTCCGGGTAATTAGTCTTTACCTCCACCTTCCACAACAAACGTTTAACAAAATATTAGATTCCAAGTCATCCTGACTATACCAACCACAGTATAGCTGTAGGCAGCTAACAATATTTGTATTTTCACCCAAGATCTTTGTTATCTAAGAAAAATCCCAATCAATTCTTGCCCTGGTAAATCGCAATGGGTTAAAGTAGTGGTTTTCAAATTACAAGGTGTAGTAGACCTCAACTGTGGCCCCTGACAGCTGAAAAGGGCCACAGCTGATATTTAGTGTATAACAGAATGCTGTCAGAGCTTTCCGCCATACTAGAGGAGATGATCAGAGACTGCAGACGTGCAACAGGGGTGCTTGGAGACTGAAGACACCCTACAGGAGACAGAGACTGGGGACATGCTACATGACTGCTAGATTAATGTCATTGTCAAATGATTGTTTCCACTGTTGACTGTTGGGCTCTGCAAAGGGCCACACAGCAAGTACCAAAGGGCCACAGGTTGGGCACCATGGGGTTAAAGGTAAGGGGTCTTATTTAACAGCATTCTCTACGTTACTCGGCAGCATGTAGATCCTCCATCTGCTAATAAGGCATTATCCCAGGAAATGCAACAGGTGCATGTGTGAGGCAGGAGCACAATCACAACCCGTGAGCAGATCTTTGTAGACAGCCCTGCAGTATGATCAATCCTCTGTGTCTGACACTGTCAGGGGCCAGGCACAGGACTGTACTCACCCTGGGGGCCAGAAGCTGCTTGTGCTGTTGCTGTTACCCATTTCGCACCTTCCACCTCCATGGAGCAAGCAAAACTCAGTACAGAGCAGCAGTTTCCTGGTTCTTGCTGTTCCCATGTACTTTACACAAGAGGAGTGTCTTAGGTCAATTGTTATTGGCTGGAAAAGACAGATCTCCAGATTATACTGCAACGCTTGTTCTGAGGAGGTAAAGGTAGACTGTAAGAGGAAGTACAGATTTTAAAATGAAGAAAAAAAAATGCAACTAACTTTTTTGTATGCTGCCTAGGCAGGCTGTAATCGGCAAATTAATACACCTGCGCAGTGATGTGTAGTCAATTTATGGACATGGTTTACTTTAAATAGGTAAAGGAGTAGGGTATTGTACCAACTTAACTATCAATTAGTGCAGAAAGTTTGGAGTTTAAGTGATGCCCTTCACTGGCTAACTTAAAGCCTATCTTTAAAAAAATCCTTGCAGTGAGGCTACCCCAGCACAGCAAGGGTTAACTGATGTGCTCTTTTTTTGTCCTGGAGACCTCTGTGACAGCCGATTTACACCACATCCAGTGTGTTCTGGCACGGATTGCATACTTAAAGCCTCCTGCATTCTGGGGCGGGAGGGGGCAGTGCATGCACTATTTTTTGCAATCACAAACCGTGACCATGGTCATTGCTTTACCACACATTCTAGTGCGGGCAATCGCACTGCGGCCAGGGCGTGTGGCCATTGACATGAATGGCACAACCATGCCCCCTCCCACCCCAGAACGCGGAGGCTTTAATTATGCGATCCAGTGCGTTCCGGCTACTATCCGGAACAGTAAGGACTTTTACTTACCTGCTCCCTGTTGCCACTGATTTCAAGATCAGCACCCGCAGCCTCTTACCCCTTTCGCCCCAGTGCTCAGAGGCACACTGACATCATCATGTTTATTGCAAGTCTGACAGCCCTGTATTATAGGTGAGGACACCAAGAAACACAAGCTGGAGTGTAGGGGAGAATGGTGAGTGCTGGGGAGTGGGGATTAGGTAATCACCATACCCCTACACAAAAATGAGCAGTTGACCCTTGCAGTGCAAACGTAGCCCCACTGCAAGGAGAGTCTTTTTTAGGGCCTGTTCTAGCTGGGTCCATGTGTTAATCGCAAGGTTCCATGTTATTAACGCACGGTACCACACAATGCACCTACCAGGTGTTAGCAGTGCGGAAGTGGCATTCAATTGCCATTCATGAATGGCACCCCAAACACACCTCCCATCCACAATGCAATTGATCATGCAGCAACAGGCAGTACCGTGCTACTGTGCTTTGCAGTGCAATTTTAAAAAGTAGTGCATGCACTAAGGATGCAAGCATAAGGATTACTTCCAGGATTCCTTAGATCACTTCATCAGGCTCATAAATGTATATAAAGAGATTTTGGAATTATTTAAAGTGTATGTATATACCCTAAAATTGAACTTCTCTTGTTTGCTCTCTTTTAGTCTGTTAAATACATCAAATAAAATAAGTAATTTTGTTGTATTTCTTCAAAAAGTAGAAGAAAAAAAAAGCATACCTGTTGGTCCTGCTAGAAATCTAGTGAGCTGATAACTTCCTGTGCTCTCTGCCTCTGCTGTTATCAATTACCATCGTTCCCAGTTCTCTTTGTGGATTACAGAACGCCTTAAGGTGCCCATACACTGCACGATTATCGTAAGATAATCGTATGCGATCGGGTTTTCGTACGATAATCGAGCAGTGTGAACGGAGACGTGCGACCGTTTCTACTGTACGGTCGCACGTCTTCTGTCGAACCAGCATGTTCGAAAACCAGCCGGGAATTGTACGATTCTCGGCTGGTTAGAACGGTGCTCGGAAGATAAATGCTGAACGGGCCGGTGTGCGCACGCGCACACTGCCCGTTCAGCATTGCGGTCATCGGAAGCCCGCCCCTCAGGGGGGCGGGCTTGCGATGATCGAGAGTGCGATCTGCCTGTCCAAGATAGGCAGATCGTACGTTTTTTTAATCCCTTTACAACCATCGCAAGACTTAAGTCTTGCGATGGTTGTAGAGTGTATGGCCACCTTTACCCTCACCTTATTGAGATGAGGAATGGGGAAGGTGGTCTGTATTGCGGACTTTTTGCAGTACAGTGAATGAGCGTCGGCAGTAATTGTTTCTTGGTGAAAATAAAGACAAATAAACATGATAAATGAAAAATGAAATGATAAATGAAAACTAATGCACCCACCACATCTAAGCATTGGGAAGCTGCCATATGTTACAATGTTTTCCTTCTTTAGATACACTTTTAGGATTGAGTTACTAATTAACAATATTTGTTGTTGTTTTAAACTGCTGCAAAGCACTGTTTATTTTCTACAAACAGCATAACATCACCCTAATGTAAGAAA
The DNA here is from genome assembly GCF_000935625.1 of Nanorana parkeri. Classification (NCBI taxonomy): domain Eukaryota; kingdom Metazoa; phylum Chordata; class Amphibia; order Anura; family Dicroglossidae; genus Nanorana; species Nanorana parkeri. The sequence continues at coordinate 46,064 of NW_017309585.1, forward strand.
AAAAAATCTCTATTTGTAAAAAGAAAAAGTCTGTAAGACTCCTGAATTTGTGTTCGATTTATTCCCCTGGCATTGCTGTTGTGGTGGGACAAGCACATGCTCAGCACAGCGGGGCGCCCGCTGATCTTAGGCTGCTTACAAACATTAGCTGATGGTGATCTGTGAATGTATGATCCAGCTTCTAAACAAACATTCTAAGGAAGGTCATCATACAAATATGTATTTGAACATGCAAAATTTGTATTGAACTTATAGGGAAGTCAGGAGGAGTTCTGCATATACTTGTTGTCATAAGGTGCTGGATTCACACTGCAGTGTTATGTGCGTTGGTGCGATGCTGTGCCGTCCATGCTGATTGGCACCCCAATGCCCCCTGCCTTGCAGCACTACAATGCGTTGTGGTGTGCGGTGTTACTAAAAATGGGGCATGCAATATTTTAATTGTCAGGCAGCCCATTCAAATGATGAAGTTTCTTAACGCAACAATTGTTAACCGGAGACATAATAGGACTAGGGTCACAGTACTACTGACCAGCACTCACACATCATTATGGGAGCAACCTTAAAGGATAATTAAACCCTTCCATTATTTTATTTTTTTACTGCCAGCAAGTAGATATATGCAAAAAAAAATTATTTAAAGTTAAGAAGAGGGTTTAAACTTACCTGTGTCTCCGCTGCGTGCTCCAATCCGAAGATCTGAAGATTCTTTGGCGGGAGACAAGAAAAGACAGAAGGTAAGTCAATGCAGGCAGTGTGCACCCGCATAGACTCCATGGGACAGGAAGTACCAGGAAGAGAGAGGAGTCAGCGCTGGATCAGAAACCGGCACCAGCGCTGGAGGGACTCCTGAAAACTACTGGAAAGAAGATCAAGAGACATAATTTGACATAAATCCTTACACCAGCATTGGGGGGTGGACTTTTAGCCTTCAATGTCGCTTTAAGTGTAGGAGTAATGCCCATCCACTGCTGAAGGAGAAGAGGAAGGATCTATGATGTCTCCCAATTGGCCAGAAGACCCTTAAAAAGAAGTATGAAAAAAAAAAAGTTTGTTTAAAGCTAGAGTTCTGCTTTAACAATTGGCAAGGCTCAACTCAGCTACCTGAGAAAGAACAAAAGACCATGACTGAGCAATTTGGGTCAGCTTGGTCGATTGTAGTCTCATCCAGGGCATATAACTATGCAGGAGTACAATTTGGAGATCTGGTCAAGTGGTGGGTCATCACCCAAAAGTGGGTCACAACCCCATGTTCGGTGGGGCGCTGTGTGCCTTCCACTGCGCTAGGTAAGAGGCTCCTTAGCCCCCCCTAGAGCAGCACTGTCAGCTCTTGTGCCAAGAAACCATTCAAAATATGCTGCTTGGTGCTGAGTGTCAGCTTGAGGTGGAGTGGGCTGGGGTATGGCTGCAAGGGAGCTCCATCCCTACATGCATTGCTTACAGCTGCATTGTATAGTACAATGCCGGTGCTGGCCCGATTGGTTGCGGAATGCACTGGTTTTCATCCCGGCCGACTCACTTTGTTTTGGGGCGGGAAGGGGCGTGGTGCTGCATTGAAGTCAATGGCACCATAGTTACGCTGCCCCGCCCACAGTGTGATTGCCCGCACCGGAACGCGTGGCACATCAGTGCCTGCTTTCCGGTCCGTTTAGAAAAAATAACGCACTTTGTTTTGGGGTGGGAGGGGGCGTGGTGGTGTATCAATGGACTTCCAAAACAAAGTGAGCCGGCTGCAATGAGATCCAGTGCCTTCTGGCACCGATCAGGCCGGAATGCAACATCTACCCAGCACCCTAAATACACCATTCTGGGAAGATTCCCCCTTTCCCCTAGCAGGTCCATACTTGCTTCCATTGATGGCTACAGACTTCTGTGTTGTGTAAAAATCTAGTCCCACACACTAACTAAAGATTTTCCTGGGGTACTGCTCCTACTGTATGGGTACATTTAAATTAAATCTATGGAATGTTAGTGCATAGGTATGGGCAGCCTGGATTTCTACGAGTTGGGCTGCAGACATCACAGGAGGTAAGTACAGACCTGCTGGACGGGGGACCCAGATTTATGTATTGAGGGGGTTAAGGAGGGGGCTAGGGGGATTTGTAAATGTTGCTTTAATGAAAAAAAAATAAAAAATAGGAGGAAGTAAGGAATATTGAAAATATATTCTATACATGAAAAGGGACGGTGACAGTTGCAGCACACCCTAATTTGTATTGAACAATGTGAATTCCAGTCATTGTTTCTAGACATTGCAAGCATCAGTATAGCCGACTTATGTTAGAGGCAGTTCCCAGGTGATCAGATGTTTTGTTGTTCTTGGAATCGCCAAGAGAGTCTATGGTATTTTTGTATGTCAAGATTGCTTCACTTTAAAGCAACCCTAACCGTGCCACTCTTTACTGACAACAAATATTCAGATTGTAAGCATCTACCCCGTGCATAATCAGAGATTAAAACCCTGCTCCAGTGTGTCCCCTAGGTTTGTTAGTCTCCATTCACACCTGAGCATTTTGTGTACGCTCATCAAACATGCAAAGAAATTTGCGTTCACGAAACGCATGAAGAATGCAAAATGCGCTTGCTGTGCCATTACCATTGCACCCCAAATGCAGCCAGGAAGACACATGGTTTCCACCACTTTTTAGCACCTTAAAATGTGCACAAACACAGAGGAAAAAAAAGTGGAGCATGTTGCAGATTTTGCTAGATGCTAGGGATGCGCCGATACCCGTATCGGTGCCGATACCAGTATCGGTGCCGATACCAATAGTTTCGCCCAAGTGCTCCGACACGTGCCTCTGATACCGGAACTTCCAGTCAGAGGGAGATTTCCTCTGACCAGCAGTGCCGGGAGGGAAGATGGAGCCCAATTCCCGGGCAATTAGGAAGCTTTTTGATTGGCCCGAAAGATGGCTCCATGCTGATTGGCCGGGTTCCCAGCCAATCAGCATCGAGCCAGCCAAACATCATGGAGCTGGCTTCCCAGTCAACCAGGAACCCGATCGGTGGGTAATGACTCGCCTCCCGGCTTCCTGATTGACCGGGAAGCTGGCTTGATGCTGCCAATCAGCATGAAGCCGGCCAAACAGCATGGAACCGTCTTTCGGGCCAATCAAAAAGCTTCCTAATTGCCCGGGAAGTGGCTCCATGCTAACCGAGTACCGAAAGATAAATATCGGTACTTGTACTCAATATTGAAAAACCGGTATCGGTGCATCCCTACTACATGCACTACTTTTCCCCCATCATCGAAAAACAAACATGCACAAATGCGCAAGAAAGTGCACAAGCGCAACGCACGTTCCCACAACGCTCAGGTATGAATGGGGCCTTACTGCTTTGGTGGGCGCTTCCATCTTGCCTCTTGCACAGCACAGAGAAGGTAATCGCAGCCTGCATATCAGTCAACTCTGCCCTTCCTATGTTCTCTGCATATGTTAGCACTCACTAGGCATTAGAAATGGATACAAGGGCTTAACTGTTAGGCCTCATTCACACTGCCGCGCATATACACGCGTACGTGCGTATTATACCATATGCAACATATTCAAATAAATGGCTCCATACACATAGCTGCGTATGGAGCCGTATATTAGCGTAGCGTATATATGCGCAAAAACAGAATTGAACCGAGATGCGTCTGGGCAGCGTATTTCTGTGTATTTTACGCGCAAGTGCGTACAGTTCATTAAAATTTCCATTAGAAATGATGCATTCTGGGAATGCAAATAGTGTGCGCATATACGCACATACACTCGTATATACGCTCATATAGACGCGCATATACGCAATATACAATTTTGCTTGCGTTGTGTGTTAATGAGGCCTTAATGTTTGACAAAAAGTAAAAATTTGCATATTGGTACTAGCACTTTGCTAAGGTTTCACATTGGAGATGGCAGATTATGAATGGAACTGAGGGTATGGAAAGTTTCCCTTTAAAAAGAGTTGTTTTGCAGTGAGTAGAGCCAATAATATGTAATCAAGTTAAACCCCAGGTACAAAAACTTTATTTCAAATGTATTTCTTAATAGCCCCAAAGAACATAAATCCACTTTGTTTGCAACAAATGCCTTTGCAAAGTCAGTTAACACCTTCTAGAAGTAGCAGTAATATCATCACTGTGCTGAAAATAGCCTTAGCAGAGCTGTGGGAGGGGCCCAGCAGACCCCACCCACTATATTTACCTGTATGATGGAGCCTGTAAATACTGTTCTGATGCACATACAATTTGCCTAAAACGTTATATTTTTTAATTGAGAATAATTATGAAGTTATGATCATTATGATTTTTCTTCAACCTGCTGAAATTCCCTGGACTTTTTTTTTTGGCATAAACTTTTTATTAAAAATGTTTCAAAAACAGAAATCAAATACATGGATCAAGTAGACACAGCTTAATATTGTAACAATAAGCAATCAATAAATAACATCCATCAGACTTTCTATTCATGCACGGCACTCCTTTACCCACCTCTATAATCTTCACATGCTTAAAGGAACCCACTCTAAGTACTTTCCATGAATTGAACCACCACAGATCTACTCACCACCGACAAGGTCCAGTGCTCTCTCACGTACGCTACAAACAAAGGTACTGACACTGCTACATTTAAAAGATACATTTAGAGATGCATTTATGAACAGAGCTGAGTTTATTTGTGTCTTTTACAGTATATTTACCCGGAGTGCAGCTTTAATACAGTCAGACCATTTTCATACCTCTCCAATTAAAATGAACGTCAAATTAAAAGACAAAAGCCAACAAGACAACCTGTTGTAGAATGTTGAACATGACCATGTTACCGTGGAAAATAATCTAATATTTTAGGGACCTCTAGTGGCAACGGATCAGAACACTCCACCATAGTGAGTCCCAGGGCACTTATGAAATGTTTTACAAACTCGCAAAGGACAGAGCAATGTCACCTCTACAGCCAAAAATTACATTCGAACAGTTTTTGTGCAACTTTGAATCTACTGGCCAGAATTCTGAACATTAGTTCCTGTGTACACTCAGCTCAAACCCCTCTAAATATATATATTATATAGCAACAGTTGGAGCAGTGCTTTAAGGGCTGGCTCACACCATCTCCAGTGCGTTCCCGGCACGCATAAGTGGCCGGAACACACTGGATTGCATAGTGGAAGCCTCCCTGCGTTCTGTGGTGGGAGGGGACGTGGTGGTGCCATTTAAGTCAGACACGTCCCCTGCCCGCAGTGCGATCACCCGCACCAGAACAAGTGGCACATTAATGCCTGCATTCCGGTCCAGGTGCGATTGCAAAAAACATCTCTCTACCTGCCTCTTAGCAGCCTGGGACGCTCTGGGTGGAAAGGGGGTGGTATACTGCAAACATTGTGCAGCAGAGTGTCAAATTTTACCAGTGCATCCCTCTATGTATGATGATTAATAATAACATAGACATGTCAGGTGTAAAATGCTGTGATTTTGAAATACTTACACTTGCAGAGCATTCACTTCCTGCTTTGAAAGGGCAAAATGGCTTCAGTTTGGCAAACCAATGCACACTTGGATTGCCTTGTCATCAGCAGAGCATCGCTGGGAAATCTCATCTGAAATCTCAGGAGGTCTCAGGGAAAGGCATTTTCCTCCCCTGAGGTGATGTGCATGGTCACATGTCCTAGTCACATGTCTAGTCATATGTGCCAGTAATCCAGGAAGTAATAGGAGAGCTAGTAATCTGCCCTTAGTAAACATGGCCACTGCCAGAAGACCTGGGAAGAAAAGACAAATAAGGAATGCAAAGAATACAAAGTCTGCAATTCTTTAGAAGTATATGTAGCGATGCGATGCAGCGATACCGATACTAGTATCGGTGCCAATGCCGAGTAATTGGGCAAGTACTCGTACTCACCCAAATGCTCCTGATGCTTATCCTGATACTGGAATTTCCAGTATCAGGAAGGCTGGTGGCAAGTCATTACATGCCGCCCAGCTTCCTGATTGGCTGGGAAGCTGGCTCCATGCTCTCTCGTCACCAGGGAGCATGGAGCTTGCTTCCCGGACATCCAGGAAGCCAGGGGGCAGGTAATGACTCACTGTCCGGCTTCCTGATTGGCCAAAAAGCTGGCTTCATGCTTTCTTGTCACCTGGTAACGAGGTCACATAAACCTGGGCGCCGTGTAATGACTCACTGCCCGGCTTCCTGATTGGCCAGCTTCCCGACCAATCAGGAAGCCAGACAGTCATTACACGCCGCCCAGCTTCCTTAATAGGACTTCCGGTATCAGTATTCGTAATCGGCGAGTACCCAAAAAAACATATGGGTACTCATACTTGATACAGAAAAACCGCTATCGGTGCATCCCTAGTTTGTAGATTGTCTTTACCAAACATTTCTAAAGGTATGTTTTTTGTTGTTTTAAATATATGGGTAAAGGGTCTGCTTTAACTGCCTCCGGGCCGGCCGTAGTAGAAAAACGGCCGGCCCGGAGCTCTCTAGATCTGAGCGGGCGTCTTTAGACATCCGCTCAGACACGCCCCCTCGCGCGCGCCGCTCGGCGTGCGCGAGCGGGAAATTGCAGTTTTTAAAAAACAGGCAGTGATGCCTGATACCATACAAGCGATCCGCCGGCTTTAGAGCCGGCGGATCGCGTGTATGGGGTGCCGATATATTTACTCAACGTGACCCGATCTTTTATATTTTACCAAAAAACTGGGTAATAATAAATGTTTCCTAACATAATGTAAAAAAAAACGTTTTTTTTTCCAAAATTTTCTGTAATTTTTCCGAATTATAATAAAAAATAAAAACCCCAGTGGTGATTAAATACCACCAAAATAAAGCTCTATGTGTCCCTAAAAAATTGTATAAAATTCATTTCAGTACAGCGTTGCATGACGGAATAGAGATCCTCCATGTACCGAGATACAACTTTCTTTTCCCCTGCATAACTTTCTGGCCAGGCCAACAGTGTCTCTGCAGTCTTCCTCCCAGCCTGGCAGCTGAGGTGGGGGGAGGAAGCTGCAGAAGACAGCGGAAAGGAAACACAGCCGAACTGAATGTCATCGAGGGGGTGCACAGCCGGCGGGACCAGGGATGGGACGCTACCGCCGCGGCGATTGCTCGCTTTTGTTCTCTCTTCTCCTTCTCGGCCACTCTGTAGCTGCAGCTATAGAGGAGGAGAAGAGAGAACAGAAGCGAGCAATCGCCACGGCTGTAGTTTCCCATCCCTGGTCCCGTTGGCGGCGCACCCCCTCGATGACATTCCACTTGCCCCCATGCAATTTTCACTCACCAATTGCGAGGGGGCGAGTAGAAATTTTGAGGCCTGCACTACAGTATAACTAAATTCTTGGCAGTATAACAGTATCATTTTCCAAAAAGAGCTGTGCCCTTTATCATAAAAAATCAGTCCTTGAGCTTCAAAGAAATTACTTTGTCTAGGCCGAGATAATGCCTCTAGACTGCAGCAGGCAGGACAAAAGATTTTCATTGGTCTCCTTCCCCGCAGTGTTAAGAATGTAGCGTTACAAGATTGTACCAAGTCACAAGGTGATGGGCTGCAGCAGGAGGTGATTTGTAAACACAGCCCAGAATTGCAAAGGCACCAGGATTAACGCTTATCTCTAGGCCAGCATTTTAAAGGCAAGAAGTAGATGCTGATCCTGGATGGTGTCTGAACAAAGATGGCTCCCTTTCTGTCTGGGAATGAAAACACCACATCACTGGTCACAGGGTAATGCCCAGCTGTATTGGGCCCCAGACCCCCAGTTACAATTGCCAACAACTCACTTGACTACAGGCTCATTTCTCTGGGGGCAAGCTCCTACTCCCAGCATAACCTACGCAGTCCACAGACTGGCTTTCACTGGCTCCTTCTACACATATCTCAGGGATCCCTTGTCCCAGTTTCCCAGACATAGCCTATGAGTGTAATGTTCAGCATTTATTTTACCCCTTGCAAGGACAGAGCGTATACCAGGCTATGATATTCTCCTCACTCTCCAAGTCCCATCCACCAGCCCTTTTTATAATCTAAAACAGGGGACAATGATTGACAGGCAGGTTGCAAAGAAACCAAGAAGCAGGACCTAGCCTTAAGGGACCTATCACACCGTAACACACTTGACATAGAAAATATAGGTATTTGATGCTAGGTCCACTTTAAAGGGATACTCCAATCAAACTGAAAATTAAGCTGTGGGATTAATAAAGTAGACACCACTTACCTGCCCAGAGCTTCAGCTCTGTTCCAAAATATGATGGCAGGGCTGCTGTAGATAAACTAGTAATCTAGGAACACCGACTTCCCTCCTGCTTGACTTCCATCTTACTTTTTTATTTGCAATCGTATTTACAATGCACACCTCAGTGTACAATCCTGGCATTTGCTGGGTGACGCGAATCCACTCGCGTGCGCATGCATGGGAGATTTATCATTCTGCACCTACCAATAAAGAGGACTGAAGACCCCAAACACAGAAGCAAGCTAGCGAGATGTCAGCCTGGCAAGGGAGCTTGCGTATATAGCATCACTGGAATAGCGCTAAGTATAGGGGGAGTTTAGGCCCATTTCAAGCGCACAGCAGGTGTTTCTAAGCTGTTAGAAATTAACTGAAACCTGATTTCAGAGTTTGAGTTCAGGTTTGAGGATGAATTACTATTCAGATTATATAGCTAGAAAGGTCCATGATGGGTTCTTTTAAAGCTGTCTTGCTGCTTGTCAAGAATATGTACTGTTAAAACTTTAATGTCCATATTTTGGGCACAGGTATTCTTTAACTTTACTACTGTCAAACATATGGTTTTCTCGGCCCCATCAGCAAGACATGCACAGGGTGCCTAATTCAGGGCTGAAAACATTATTAGTCAGCATAAAACTCACATTCACTCATGTTCAGTGATCTCCTTGCTTGCCATCCAGTGATTTTTATAACTGGTAAAACTTTTATAGTTTGAAAAATGTTTATGACTGATGGAATGTGAAGTTAGCTTTAAACATTTAGTATAGAATATGGGATTTACAGTAGTGGTGTCTTGCAGTACTAGGGTCCTTGGTTTGAATCCATGTCAGGACACTCACTATCTGCATGACGTTTGCATGTTCTTCCTGAGCTTGCTTGGGTTTCCTCCCACAAAAGACATGCTGGTAGGTTAATTGGTGTGTGTGTGTGAATGTGAAATAGGGACTTTAGATTGTAAGCTACTTGAGGGCAGGGACTTATGTGAATATACAATATTATGTAAAGTGCTGCCTAACTTGTAAGAGCTATATAAGTACCTATAATAAATTAATAAATAAATACTCATTTATGCTGTACTACTTAGCGCATTAGTGACCTGGCAGAACTTCTGCCTACATATTAGTTCTATATCAGTGACTCAATAAGTAGTAAGGCAAGGATGAGGATTACAATACCGCTTGCACCTATTTAAAAAAAGTCAGCAGTGTTATCCTCCATGTTTCCATCCTGAGAGGTTCTCTTGAAGAGAGACTGAACTGATGAACCATGGTTCAATTTCAGTCACCCCTAAGCACAAGCTTAATGGCCCAGAGTTTAATTCAGACAAACAGTAATTATCATAATAACAATTAGCCCACCTCTACCTATATTTAATGGTAATGGCCAGGGAAATGGTCAGTTTTCACTGGAATATCTTATTTTCCCAGGACCAGACAATGTTTTGATGTCTGGTTTAATAAATGAGAAACTGGGTGATCCCAGAATCCCACCATCGGTGCCAAAGATGCAAAACAAAAGCAGATCAGGCGTTTGCTTTAGCAGCACCAGGGACAAAAAGAGACTAACAACACTGGCAGAGAAACAGGACATTTGGCCCGACACCTTGCATTCCTGGGAGCAGCCGAATAAAAGAGGGGCACCAGCCCAGATCTCCAGCATGCTCATTCAATTATATTTTCTGCTTAGAAAGCATGGCACAGAGATGTAAAAGCTCATACAACCCTGAACTTGGCACCAAAAATGAAAGCTCTTTATTTTTATAAAATGAAATAATATAAGCCAAGTAATAGACTGTTAGCACTGTTTAATAGTTGAGTAAATGCACAGAAGTAACTGCTAAAATCAGACACTATTTATGGTATAGGTAAAACTCCCATCTGATTCTGCCTTACTTTCAGATCACCTTGTAATTTTGATAAGTGCATAGAGACCTACCAGTCTATGGGTTAGTATACGAGTGCATTCCTTTTACATTTAATTGTTTAGAAGGAAAACAAATAAACTGCTGTGGCACAAAAGGCACCTAAGCTTGACGAGACTAGGAGGTGAATAGTGGAGACAGGCTCAGTTCTGGGCCTCATATTTGTCACTCATTGCCCAAATCCATATCTCCCAAAGTTTTAGGATAAGAAAGAAGGAGAATTTTTAGTACAAAGAATGTATGAAAAATAAACACTTTTGCCTAGTCTCCAGTTATGCAGACCAGTAAGGACTAATATGCAAAAAAATAGGTTAAAAAAATTGGTTAAACCCACTAGCTCATTTCTACTTTTCATTTAAACTAGCTTCTCGAAAAAGAAGAAGAAAAAATCCACTTTTGGTGGTTTACTTATTATTTTTTACCAAAGATTTATACATCAGTGCAAAAAGAGGGCTAACTAAAGTAGAATAAGGACAAATTGGGCCACCCCTCCAAATGTTTGATAATTGGAAGCCATGCACACCTTTTGGAATATGACTATTATCAGTCAAGATGTTGCTGGACACATGGCTGACCCTTCTTGTTTTATTGGAAAACAACAGGAACACAAAGACAGGAAATTACATCATAACCATGCAGTTCCACTAGTAAAACCTTTACATTAAAGCAGAAGTAATGGGAAAAATGAAAATAGCCCCCTGGAGCTTTAAGCCTTAACGTGCTAGTAGGCCAACATATTTGCACATTATGGTAAACTTACCTGGCAAAGCGATCCCCTCCAGTGCTGCAATGTCAGCGCTCTCATCCCTTGCCAGCACTTCCATCCTTGTCCTGGCCTTCTGGGATTGGACTGGAGTCTTCATCCACTTGATTGGCCAGACCAGATGAGGTAACTCCAGCACGCATGCGCAGAGGAATTACCAAGTCCTGGAAAGAATTCTACTGAACCTGTGCACTGAGCTGCGTATGTGTGGCTCAGTGGACAGAAAAGAAAAGTGCTTGCAGGCAGACAGGTGGATGTATGGCGGACGAGACTTGCACAGTCTGTTATAACACTCACTCATAACCCTATCATAACACCTAATTTGTACTTTATAACTCAAGCATTAAACAATACCACATAGTGGCAGAACTACTACACCACACTACAATATATGAGAAAAGTTGTTGAACCTATTTCTGTAAAATGGCATGCTAACAAGACTTAAGTGGATATACTGACAAAACAAAAAATTTTATTGCTCAGGTGGCACAGTCTGTGGTCATTTGTGATGATACAAAAAGTGGCAAAATGGAATTGAGTATGTCAGAGAGCACAAAGATGGAAGGAAAATGGCACTGAGTGCTTAAAAGCAAGGAGTGGGATCAAGTTACTGTGACACATACTATAAAACTGCATTGTTATGAAATTTCACTCAACATTTCATATGATCCTGGAAGAGCTCTAGAAGCTCAGGACCACAATAAAACAGCACAGGACATATCCAATATCCAATATACTGTATATTTCCTGTTGATAGGTCCCCCTATGGATTTATCATATACAGTATGTCATAGTTACATAGTTACATAGTAACATAGTATTTGAGGTTGAATAA
>NW_017309586.1:0-53247 GCF_000935625.1 Nanorana parkeri
AGAAATGTGTCCCACGGAGGAAGTGTGATGGGTTCCTGAGTGACTTCATACTGATACATTTCTGTCCATCTGAGTATAATTGAATAATAGTATTTCAGACATGAATCACACACCGCCCATACCATGCACCAGGAAACCATTGTAGAAGAAATGTTTTGTACCTGAAATCTTAGTTTCATCATTTGCAGTATAACTATATATTGTGTAAGCAGGGAATGTCCAGGATTATTATGTGAGGAGTATTATATGAGGATTGTGATATAAGGAGTATTATATGAGGAGTGCCTTAGGTGTAGTTGGCACATTAGAATGTCAGTTGATCTGTTTCAGAGCTCTGATTGCTCCACACATCCGTTACAGAGGAGTATACGTTATATGTGACCTGTGGGTAGTAATACACAGATCTGGACCCTGCATTGTCTGATAGCAGGAAAAAGGGTTCAAAAACCTTTCTGCCTGGTAGACAAAACGTTTAGGAGGAAGTCATAATTGTGTATTTTTGTGAGTCTCTGCTCTAATTCATCCCAAAAGGTGTTCTCTCGGGTTGAGGTCAGGACTCTGTGCAGGCCAGTCAAGTTCCTCCACCCCAAACTCGCTCATCCATGTCTTTATGGAGCTTGCTTTGTGCACTGGTGCACAGTCATGTTGGAACAGGAAGGGGCCATCCCCAAACTGTTCCCACAAAGTTCGGAGCATGAAATTGTCCAAAATGTCTTGGTATGCTGATGCCTTAAGAGTTCCCTTCACTGGAACTAAGGGGCCAAGTACAACCCCTGAATAACAACCCCACACCATAATCCCCCCGCCACCAAACTTTACACTTGGCACAATGCAGTCAGGCAACTACCGTTCTCCTGACAACCGCCAAACCCAGACACGGCCAATCGGAATGCCAGACTGAGAAGCGTGATTTGTCACTCCAGAGAACACGTCTCCACTTCTCTAGAGTCCAGTGGCGTTGTGCTTTACACCACGGCATCCCACGCTTTGCATTGCACTTGGTGATATAAGGCTTGGATCTAGCTCCTTGGCCATGGAAACCCATTCCATGAAGCTCTCTACGCACTGTTGTTGTGCCAATCTGAAGGCCACACGAAGTTTGGAGGTCTGTAGCTATTGACTCTACAGACAGTTGGCGACTTCTGCGCACTCTGCACTTCAGCATGCGCTGACCCCGCTCTGTCATTTTACGTGGCCTACCACTTCGTGGCTGAGTTGCTGTTGTTCACAGTTGCTTACACTATGTTATAGTTGACCGTGGAATATTTAGTAGCAAGGAAATGTCACGGATGGACTTATTGGACAGGTGGCAACCTATCACGGTACCACGCTTGAAGTCACTGAGCTCCTGAGAGCGACCCATTCTTTCACAAATGTTTGTAGAAGCGTCTGCATGCCTAGGTGCTTGATTTTTTACACCTGTGGCCATTGAGGTGATTGGAACACCTGAATCCAATGATTTGGAGGGGTGTTCCAATACTTTTGGCAACATATTGTATTTTGGTGGTTTACTTATTTTAATTGTGGTATTTAATATAGAGATTTGTAGACTGGCCACTAGAGGGAGCTCTCAGTGGCTATGGGCACTTACTCTTGCCCTGGTTAAAGGACAAGTATGAGGATCGTAAAACATACTCTATCTGATGCTTAGAGCAAGAATGGACAATGCAGCTGTCCCACGCTGGCTCCAAGACCGGGACCTGACCGGTCACGTGAACTAACCCTTAAAGAAGTGGTCAGGGTCAGGTTTTATTCTGTTCCGGGGCTCCTTTAAAAGAAAGACCTTTAACCGAAAGAGGAATGTAAAACGTTAACCCTTGTAGTGAGGCTTCCACGGCACTGCAAGGGTGTGCTGCTCGTTTTTCTCTAGGGGCCGGAATACAGAAGATATACTCACCTGATCCCCAGTCCTGTGGTGGTCAACACTCACCTCTCTCCCGCTCTGGCTGTGGAATGTCCCTCCATGTCTTCACCTCTAATGCAGGTGAATGGACCTGTATTAGACATGATGACATCCATAGACGAAAACAAGCACTTAACCCTTACAGTGCAGGGGTAAGCCCACTGCAAGGGTTAAGAATATTTGTGTCCAGAGTTCTGCTGGCCAAATCCCAGGAGCCAGGTCGCCAGTACCCCTTAAAAACTACATCCGGCGCCTACATTTTGAGGTTTTCTATAGTTGACGTCAATGGAGCTGACTTCTAAAAAGAATCCTGCTGGCTCCTGGATTGCACAGACTGGCTCCTGAACTCCATAATTATTGGCCCACCCCTGTTCTAGACCCATGAGACCTCTAATTCTATGGCATGGAGATGTGATTTATTGCAGTCTGGAAACATGGCGGATTTCTGGCCCAGAGCACAATCATTTCTGCAGCTTTGCACAGAATGAATGAAGAATGGAATGCTGGTGTGCCAGATGCCCCGGGGCCAGCGCCAGCCCTTTGGAATAGTCTGCTCTGCCCAAACACATCAGCTTATTCTGTTCTGTTCTGTTATTCTGATGTCCTGATCATGTAGCATACCTCTGCTTCTTCTTCCATTCATAACCTGCGACCTTCTCTATAGTATGAAATGTCACTTTTATCGCCTTTTCCAAGTTCTTGCTTTGCAAGGTAGGCAGTCACTGCAAATGGTTAACACTCAGCCCTCTATTAGGCCCTTTTCACACAGCTTAGAGTCGGGCCATACAGATCCCTGCAGCGTTCCTAGGGAAGGACAGGTGCTGTATGTGATTGTACGCAGCAGCCTGTTCTTCTCTATAGAAGGACGCTGTCGTACGGATGTGCAGCTCGGGTGAGCGTACAGCAGCGTACGACAGCGTCCTCCCATAGGGAAGAACAGGCTGCTGCGTACAATCACATACAGCACCTGTCCTTCCCGGGAACGGCCCGGCACACGGCCCGGCATTACAACAAAGGTGCCACCCGTGCAAGGGGCGGGGGGAAGAGCATGGCGGGGACCCACTAGAAAATGAGGAATGAAGATCTTCTTTTTTTTAAAAAAACAAAAGCCTCCAGCAAAGGAGGGTCTCCTTAAAGGAGAACTATGAGGTGAGTGCTTTTCACTCACCTCATAGCTCTAGCCAACCTGTGACAATGAGACTGTCATAGGTCGGCTTAGTAGATCGGGAAGTGAGCGAACACATACCGGCGTTCGCTCACCTCTCGATCCTGTCCCGGCTCTCTGCCGTGACAGGGGATGGGCTGTATTCCCCCCTCCCCGCTCCGATCCGCCAGCACTGACAGGCGGAACGGACGGGGGAGGAGGCGGGTACAGCTGGCTCTGCCTCTAGATAGGCAGAGCCAGCTATCAGTCACGCAGCTGGGCGGATCCAGACATAATTGTCGGTATCCGCTTCAGCTGCGGCGTCTCAGTATACCGCGAGCAGCTGCTCGCGGTATACTGCAGCGTCTCAGTATACCGCGAGCTACAGCTCGCGGTATACTGAGCCTAGGGTGACGGGAGGACGCTAGTTTTTGTACTCCCGTTACCCTAAGGAGAACTATGGGGAAAAGCCTTAATCCCATAGTTCTCCTTTAATGCTTTCAGTGCCGGGGAAGACCCACTTCAAGGGTAGTTTTTTGGTTGCCTAGATTGGACTTAGTACCCTCTAATTGGGTATTGTTGCTCTTTAAATGTTTCTATGACACAACAGTATTACAAAGTTTGTTACAAGGGAGTGCCAACTTTGAAATAAGTTTACTTGAAATTTGAGGCAAATATTTTGAAAGAGACAGAAAAGCAGAAGAAATAGCTCTACGTAACGGCAGTCCAGTGAAATAGTTGTTGCTAAAGAGACTAAGGATGTTTAATTAATGTCCCAATGTGGGCGAGGATGAAAATGGTGAAAGCCACTTAACAGATGTCACATAAACTGCAATTTAAATGTTTCTGTAGAATTTAAGTTTGGAAGCAATCATAGATATGTTTGTCCTCCAGCAGCTGAACCGCTATCCTACATTCTGTTCTGTAATTGTGGATGGAGTTCTACCTTCAGCCACTGAGCTTTTTTGCTGGCTTTTGTTGGTTCTGGCCAAACATACTTCATTTACATTGATGTGGCTTTTATATGTAATTAAATTATTTAATTTTTTTTCTTAAACTTTTTTATTGAATTAATTAGGACGATATACTTATACCTAATAAAACATTTAAAAGCATATTTGATATTCCTTGAGATATCAAACATGTAGGGCATTCTCAGGTTACCATTAAAGCAATATTATCACATGCACTCATATCACTTTAGCATGCCTTCAAACAGACCTTAGGTCAGAAACTGACTTTAGGGTCAGCTGTGCCCCATGTTGCCTGCTGCTAAAGTACAATTTTGTAAGGGCTTCCACTCGTCCTCCCCAACAGATGCAGTATATACAGGAAATACTACAAGCAAGAAGTAGCATAGACATTCTATGTGCAGCCTGCCAATATATAAATGAGTTGATTTATGAGCTGTTCTTAGTGAATCCAGAGATATAGGCAGCTGAATATATATGCAGATCTTGGCTTATCCCTAGGCTGGACAAAGCCAGGTAGCCAATGACAGCTGGCGCCTAACGTTTGAGATTTTCTCTAGTTGTTGTCAATTGGCTCCTAAAAAAATACTGCTGGCTCCTGGATTGCATATACATTTGCCCACCCTTGGCTCATCCTATAAAAGAATAGCTTGCCCAGCCCCTCTCACCTTTTAAAACTCCCCATTTGAGTCTGCTCATCATCCTAAAGAACCAATAGGGAGAGGTGGAAGGGGATGGGGTCAAGATTAGGAATTGGTGCTGGTAAAGCTTATCTCAAGTGGTTATCCATCTGGACATTACAGCACCCACTGCCATACCTGTGCCTTTCAACCTATAGGTGTACAAATGGAACATCTATTTTATAGGTTCATGAGTAGTTCACAATCTGGGGGGGGGGTTTGCATTTTTTAGTTATTGTAGTCATTTTTGTCTTTCATCCTCCTACCCCATATGTCACTGCTGTATTCTGTAGTGATGTAGGGGTCAGAGCATGAAACCATAGAATGTGGTAGGGGACACCAGCACTCTAGGAAGTGTCAAATGCTAAAGATCCCGATGGAGGTTGCAATGCTGGACCGAATTGAAGCTAGGAGACACACGCCGACATGGAGGTGAACATAATAGCTTTTCCATTTTAGTGAGCTTTCATCTTGAATCTTTTTTGTGACCAACAGGGTCACTTTAGTAGCTTAAATGTGTTCCGAGAGCTTTTTATTATGATACCTTTTTGAAACTCATCATTTAAGAAGCAAACGAGAATTTTATACACAACCCAAAAATAATGTCCTTGAAATAATATTAAAATGTTGTACTATAGGAATATCTGTATGCCCTTGCCTATACTTAGTTCACGTTCAGTCTAACTCCCTTTTAAAAATCTATCTAGAAAAATATTGCCCTTTGTTGGTTTAGTTTCTGATGAGTCGACATTCTCATTCCTTGTGGGTAGTCAGGCCTGTAAACAGTCTTTACTTGCCTTGTCCAAAAACAGCTCGATCATACTGAGTTTGCATTGTTAACACCACTGGAATTCTTGGGGCAATCTTATGTGGTGTGAAAGCAACATGATTAGCACAGTATTGAGTGATCACATTGACCACATTGTGGAAGTATTGACCTGTTATGACACATGTGGCCATTGTGTAAGGGGCCCAGTAAAGGGAAGGAGAGTCAACTATTTCAATCTTCATCTCAGAACAGCGCAATCCGTTAAATTGTTCAACAATTGTATCCGTTGTGTAACAGGGTAACCACTGAGGTTGTCATCATTATGTTAGGGACCCTGCAAAGTGAAGCTATAGTTAATTATCATGATGCTGATAATTGGGTATTGTTGAAGTGCCATTAACCCTAGAAGAGGTTTATTTAAGAGAGTTTGGCATACCTTTTTAGTTTTAAGGTTAGCCTTGTATTTATTTGGTAAGGATTAAAGCAGAATTCCAGGAAATAATAAACAATTAAAATAAATAATCTTATGTCCAACACCAAAAACAGCCCTCTTCTCAGTTGAGTGACCACCAAGGGCATTCAATCTAGTTCTTGTGAGCCCAGGCCCCCTGGGGGTGTATTGTAACGCTGGCCTGGGCTCACAGTACTGCAGCACAGAACATGTCATTACATGAGCAACATGCTGTGCTTCAATAGGAACCGCCCACCACTGCGCCGGTACAGAAGATGAAGGACACATCACATCAACTAATGTCATACCCCGTACTATACCATACCATGACATAAACTCTGTCATTATTTCATATAAATACTGCAATGCAGTAATCAAAAACAAATTAAGACAAATAGACATAAAGTTGTTTCCAGGATAATACATGCCGTAGATCAGCAAAACAGTGAACACACAGGGATTTTTTGTTCTGGTTAGATGAGAGCTCTGGTTAGTTGAATACCAGATAACTGAGAGTTTACTGTATTGCAATTTTCTGGTATTTAGATGTGGTGATTGCATTAGTTTTCATTTTTCAGGCTACATGTAATGGAGATAAATAAAGGCAGACACATTTGATGTCCAGCCTGGGACAACCATAGTTCCTTCCATAGATACAGCGGAGAAATGAGTGTAAACACCCTCAAAGAGGAAGTCTGTTATTTTTAGGATCACCAGGTGAAAATAAAGAGGGAAAAACCTGAAAATAAAACGTTTAGATATGCTTTAAGGTATGTATTTAGGAAATGGTAAAATGAACACAGTGCTGCTGTATATTTTTACTTTACTTAGATCCTGGCCGCCCATTTTCTTAGTTTTGTTTCTTTGAAATACATATTTTGTAGAGACCATTGGGATTTGTATTTCTTGACAAATCTTCTGTGCTATAGGGTGTGTTCTCACCTGTACCCACTCACTATTTCAGGACGAGAAGAGAAGACAACGGTAGGATTTAGATAAGTATGGGTGGACTTTGCAGGATTGTAATTGTTAAACCTGCATGTACAAAACTCTGTGACTAATTATTTGAACAGAAATAACAAATTAACCCGTTGGTGTGTATATCTTGGCTCTAATATTCGTTTTGCACTGTAAGAATGAGTAATCAGTATTTCCAGCATGTTTAAGTTCTAACATGCATGTTGATTACTGGACTTGTGTAAGCAGAAGCGTGCAGCGCAGTCATTGGCAAACGCTGAAACCATGTTGAGTACTTTTTATATTTTTCAATGTATGTTGTTCAACTGCATCAACTTTTGGTCTGACAAATCTATTATCCTGAATTGCGATATTTATGAAAACGGATATAAGGTAAAAGCACCAAACAGATATAAGGTAAAAGCACCAACCAATCAGAATTAAGATTGAAAGCCCAACTGAACTTTCTGTTTAAAACAGCTAATTACATTCAAGTGACATCAGGACAATAAGTGTGCAAGGCCTAAGTTTACGTACCTGTGTCGTGCTAGCATACTGCAGAGAAGGACCCTTTCTCTCTGGGGAAGCAGTAGTGTCCCTGCAAATGAGGGCTAATGCTCCCCAATCAGCAGAGAGCATGAGCTTTGCTGCAGAGCTTTGGGTCTGGCACAGCAGGGGCGGGGCGGACGACTGTAAAGAGACCACTGCTTCCAGAAAGAGAGCAAGGACCCTCCTGTAGCTTAACTGCCCAGCAGATGCCATAGCAGACTGTAACGTAGCAGGCCTCCCTAGAAGAAAAGCAGCAAGTGAATCTGTCTTTACAGCAGCAGATACAGGCTCTTTTAAAGAGGCAGATGATGGCACAGGTGCTGACTTCTATAGGTGATGTTGAAGTCTGCTTTGGCACCTTTGTGAGTATCTACCAGAGAAGCAGTGGAAGCACCTGTTTAAATAAGGGAGTCCCAAAAGGCCTACTTTAATTTACAAACTCAGGATGCCGAGGGGTATCCTAAACTCAAAGAGGAAATCCTAACCAGGCTCAGGGTTACAATAGCTGCCTGAGCTCAGAATGTGTTTGTATGGGAATATGATCTTGGAAAGCCCACAAGGTCCCAAATTTTATAGTTGCAACCAGAGGTGCTCAAGCTTGCTCAGATTGTGGAACGGGTGGTCTGCAACCATTACATGGGAGCCTTGCCTGTTAAGATACAGCGATGCATTAGGCATACAGACCCCAAAAGTGTGGATGAGCTGGTTTCCTTTGTGGAGCAATGTACTGCTACTGAGAACTAGCTCTGTGATCTGCCCTCCAAGCTAGTAACCTCTGGAACAGAAAAAAACATTATCCTTGGGTAAGATTGTTCTTTTTTATCAAAGGGGTAAACACATTTTTTTAAAGAGGGAGGTGAGGCACCCATGGGTGCCAGATATCTGCCAGAAGTCCTCCAGGGGGCACGAGCACATATTGGTAGTTATTGACTATGCCATCCAGTATCCAGACACAACACCTCTCAGAAACCCATCCTGTAAGGTTATAGCGAAGGATTTATTCCACATGTTTCGGAACCCCTATCATGTCACAAGCAAACAAATAGATGTATAAGTTGTTTAAAGTGACTCACCTATGCACCCTAATGTACCATCCCCAAACTGATGGGCTGGTAGAGTGGCTTAGTAGAACCCTGAAAGTCATTCTAAAAAGTGGTTGATAAGGATGGGAAAGACTGGGACTTCTTGTTACAATATTCAATTTGTTCAGTAAGGAAGTAAGGAACTGTCCCTGTTTGCATTTCTCTGTGGTAAATGTATCTGGATGTAGCAAGGGAAACATTGGACTAAAATGCCTCTGCTCACAATAGTGTATTCAAACACATTGCTCAGATGCAGGAGAAGATAGCTGCAGTCATGAACATAGTTTGGGAACATATAGAGCCAGCCCAAGAGACATAGTTCATAGTTTATAACCAAACCCGAACATTTAACGAGGTAGACAGAGCCTTAGAGCCTTCGCTACAGAGAATACATTTCTAGTAGCAGGACCCCTATCAGATCAGACAGAAAATCAGTGATATCATCTACCAGGTATACCAGCCCGGAAACAGAAAATTCCTCCAAAAGACCATGTTCATCTAATAAAATCTAGAAGGATTGGGAGGCTCTCCCAGCAGAGAATGACCCTAAAGTATCACCAGCGAGGTGAGGGTGTCAGAGACCCTCGTCTGCTACTCAGATAGAGGAGGTGACTGAACTAACCTTATGTGCCATGACATTGTACATGAGACTCACGTCAAAGTAATCTGAAACAGAGTAAAACCATTTCAGAAGAGGTTCAGAAAGTGTTAGCCTTTGGGGTTATGGGGGAATCTAACAGCAAGTGGTTAAGTCCCATAGTGTTCATCTCTTTGCCGGATAGGAGTCTCAGGTTCTGCAATGACTTCCTGAAGCTCAGGATTGGGAAAGTTATAAGTGTGTGATCTAGGTTTCTCAAATAGGTATGGTGAGGGGCTGCAGGGTTAATGGTGAATCTAGAGTGATATCTTCAATAAAGAAGAGATTGATTGAATTAATCCTACTAATCTATGTAAAATATTTTAATTGAAAATGGAAAGTCCATCCTAGTGAAAGTGTCTGATTGAATGATACTCAAACAATCTTTTCATTGTTGTATTGAACAATCATTTTTAAGCACCCAGTTATGAATTTATTGTTATGTGTATAGAGAGCATTGGAGTACATACATGCTAGAACTTTGCCTGTTTTTGTAGTGCGCTTGTACTTAGTTGCATATTCTGCTCTGGTAACAGGTCAATGTTCAGTATCTACAATTTATAGGAGGGTCACCAAAACATTTCATGTCCAGCAGCATTGGACTTCCCAGCAGCGTTAGGCAGAGATCTCAAGTCCTCCTCATTGACAAGCAGTAGGAAGTAGTAACAGTCGTGGCGGCTTTCTTTGTTAACTTTATAGTTCTTCAAGAGATTAAAACATTGGGTGAAACATGCAAATGGGCTGTCTAGTTTCCTTCTGGTATTGATGGGAAGGATCCTACTACCTGGGTAGCTGGTGTAGTGACTTGAACTCAGCACAATGCGTTTTATGGAGCACAGTTAGTGCTTCTGTGTACGTGCCAATAAAACACAAACTGTTTCCTTGTATGGTGTTCTTTATAGTTCATATTTAATGTACTCATATCATGGTCTCTTTTTACTCCTAGACACCCAACATCATGTTGCAGTGCAGCCGAAATTATGTCCGTGCTGTTCTTCAATACCATGAAGTACAAGCCTAAAGACCCCAAGAATCCCAACAATGATCGCTTTGTAATGTCCAAGGTATGGATTACATTCTGAGTTAACATCGCTGGTTCCAAGGAGTCTACAGTTATAAGAACATGTTTGTAAATACATTGGAATCTTCTAGAGATCTGGATGAATAGCTTCAAAAATGGGATCTGGATTTGGACCCCCCAAAAATATAATTGACACATACAATTTTTTACATATCTTGTAAGAAATGTGTCAGACGCCGCAAACTGGAAGGGGCGGGGCACCTCTCCCTGTGTGCAATGTCGGCAGATAGAAACGGGGGGGAGAGAGAGCGAGAGAGGGAAGAAACGGCCAAGAGAGAGGGCCAGTTTGCACCACGAAGCCTGCGTTCCAGAATGTTCGTGCTCTAGAACGCACAGAAACGCAAGCCAGCATTTTTGCAGATCGCACTAGACTTCAATGCACCACCATGCCCATGAACGCAGGTGTTTTTTCATTGGTAGATCACATTGAGCTCGTCATTTGAAAAGTAGATCTCCAGACGAAAAATTGTGGGCACCCCTGATATAGAACATTGATGTTGATATAGAGTGTTTTGGTTTCCCCATATGCTCCTCTATGTACATTTACCAGAAACATACTTTTTTCTAAATGATCCAAAAAACATTGTCTCAGTAATGCTGAGGGACTTCTAGGTACTCCTGTGCAAAATTGAGATGGGCAACATTTTTTATTTCTGGAGAGCACTGGCTTCTTCTATAGTATCCCTAGTGTATATGAATATCACTTTGATTTATTATTTCTTTCATGGAAAAATCATAAACACAGATGTCATCGGAAGTCCAAAAAAATCCCATGGTTCACCCTCGTGTTCATCACTTGTTTATTTCATTGTGCACTGCTGTAAGACACTCATTGTTAGGTAGAATAGCAGGAGTCTCTTCTATCTGTAAACTATCCCTGACCATGGATGTGTCAAGTGTTTATAAATCCCTTAAAGACCTTTCCAGTGTTTTAACAAGCCACACACAGCTTTTCCCCGAGTATACAGTATTTTTGCCAGCTATTTACTATATTGCTATCTCTCATTTCTGCTGATAGTAAACATAGGGCATGGGAAAGTTTAGGTAAAGATAAATCCCTAGAAGTTCCCTGACAGTACAGCAGGTTGTTTATTATCCACATCTGCCTCATCTATCACATGTCGCCGTGTTTCCTTCTCCATTTTATTGTGTGTTTTGTAAAAGTAAAAGATAAAACTCTGTGGGAATATGAAAGTGATGCATCTTTTCTCTCCATCCAGGGTCATGCTGCTCCTATTCTGTACGCAGCCTGGGCCGAGGCTGGATATCTGCCTGAATCAGAACTGCTAAACCTTAGAAAGCTGGACTCTGTCCTGGAGGGACATCCGGTGCCGGTGAGTATATTGGTGAAGAAAAAGTCAAACAATTTGTTTGTAACAATTCATGTATCTTAAAGGATACTTAAAGTGACATTAAACCCTCAGATTTTTTAACATAAACCAATACTGTAATGTGTGCCTTACTGTAATCCATGGTTGTCTCCCTTCTCTTTGCTGCTCTTCCTTTTAAATCCTCATGTCTTCTCATGCTTGGGGAGAACTTCCCTTTGCAGCTCAGGGCCTCTTCCTGTAGTGCTGGCTCAGATTACAAGCCTATACAAACTAATACACAGACACCGTGTATCCATTCCAGAGACAAGGCAGTCTGCTGCAAAACAGAAGTTCTGCAGAGCATGAGAACAGATACAGATTTAAAAGGAAGAGCAGCAAAGAGAAGGGAAACAACCATGGATTACAGTAAGACACACATTACAGTTTTGTTTTATGTTAAAAAATCTGAGGGTTTAATGTCACTTTAAGTAGGATATTTAAAGGCTAACCCCACTTTTTAGACATGTTACACCGATGATTATGGTGTAACATGAAGCATGGTTGCATGCACACAAACTAACCCCCCCCCCTTACTCGAATTGTAGGCTGCTGCATACTGTAAAAAATGTTGTTGTTTTTAACTCGGAGCAGTTGTGCGTCACCCATTCACTGCCTTTGCTCAGTGAAATGTGACTATGGCAGAGGGACCCAGCAGAGTGCGCTAGTGGCAGGGTGGTGACGTTGCAGCAATTGTGGTCCAGCCAGCGCTTCCTCCAGCCCCTTAACAGTAGGACCTCCCATACCTCCATTTGGACCTGGGGCTGGACAAGAGCCTGTGCATTGCACCTGCAAAACACTGATCATAGTTGCAATAATCTGCAGGCTTCAATGTGTACTTAGTAAATGCAAATTTTTTATTTCATCAATGTTGGTGCATTTACTACATTTTTTACAAAAGGTGGATAATACCTTTTATAAGTTGGTTTGACTAATATTTATGAATAATATGTACGCATTTCAGGGATCTTCTCGAAATTAATTTCCTGCTTATTTAGCTTTATTTAAATAACAAGATCCATCTATTTACTGAGAGCCCCCTTCCCCTTGCTAAAACGGGGGGAGTTAGTTAATATACTTATCTTTTCCCAGCTTCCACCATTAGCGCCCAGGCAAGGGTGACGTCACCGTCCTTTCAGTAAATTCCCGGGAAATGCTACATAGCCCAAATCTCCCTAGAAGATGAACCTGCACTGTGCTGGAGTGTCATTTCGCTCTACAAATCCCAATTAGGCATTGCAAGACACTTACAGCCACAGGCATGACTCTCAGAGGAAGATGCATGATGGGATGTGTACTTTCACCACAACTGGAGGGCTGAAGCTTGCCCACCTCTGCTCTAGAGTCATGACATTGGTTGGACGGGGTACCTGGTGGTACCCAAACATGAGACTGTTGCACTTTATGACTGCTTGTCTTGTTAAGGCTTTGGCTACCGTAATACAAAGTGTTAGAAGGGGTTCAAAAAACTATAATCTTGCAGAGGGTTTTAAAAGAGTCTGTCAGCCTTTGCCTTCTGCTGAGAGCAGAGATTGAGAGCTGAATGATCAGCGGTCATTTGATTGCTCAGCTCTCTGTCTTAGATTCAGCGTGTTACAGCAGCAGTGTCCCTTTGTGGCTCTTAGTATTGGGAAGTGTATGTTTCATGCTCCCCATTCTTCTCCTTTAGATTTTTGCCTATCTGCCCCACAGATCACACTAAAAGCAGTCAACTTTCTGTGTCTGTGACACCCAGATCCGTCTTGACTGTCCCCCTGCCAAACTAATAACAAAATCCAGTTGCGTTTAATCAGATTATATTTTAACACTTCCAAAGACTAAAAGTTATCTTTCAATGGAAGATGAAATTGTACGGAATGTCACTGAATATCTGTCACACTAACCCATGCTTGATTCTTTTTCAGAGGCAAGCATTTACAGATGTAGCCACGGGATCGTTGGGGCAAGGGCTGGGGGCTGCTGCCGGCATGGCTTACACCGGAAAATACTTTGACAAAGCCAGGTAATAGCACAGGAGCGAAGCATTTCAGTGTGTGACCAATATTGTCAGAGTGGCTGAAGGTCCTGGACATAATGATTTTTCTGTAGTTGGCGGCGGGTGGTTGCCTTTCTTTTCTGTATTCTGTTTCTGTGTACAGGGTGATGCTCACGGTGGCCAGTTCAAGATATAATTTGTCAGTGAAAGTAGGAAACTAAAGAGCATTTAAAGACAAAGATTTTTGTGGGGGTTTTGGATGGAATAGGCAGGAATGCCTCATATTTGAGCGATTTCTTCTCACTTCCTGTTCTATCCCCAGACAGGCAGTAAAGGGAAATCTCCACACTATGACCCAGAGTAAAACAAAACCTGACAGGGGCGTTCAACTATTCCTGACCCTTATGACACTAAAAGAAGATTTGGCATTAGATACACTTGTGTATTTCCACTTTTGCAGTCAGAATGAAGGGAACCCCTCTATATGTTTGTTATGTGTTTCTATTCACACTGCATATCTAAAATTCATTTAATATAAAACATATTTCTTACCTTTTTAGATGTCTTTATTTAGTAGGCCTTCACTTGCTGTTTTCTCACTTTCAGTAACAGAAAACTGTGACTGTCCTAATAGAAACACTCAGGACAGTCTAAAGCTGGCCATACACCTAGAGATTATCTGCAGGTTTTCTATGGTCAGATGGAAAAAGGGCCACAGATTCCTCCATCTACGCTACACTGTGTGGATGGAGGAACCTCCAACTGGGCCAAGGTTCTGTATCTTGCTAGTCAGCCCCGCTGGCTGTCAAAATACCTGAACAATCTGATTGGATGCAGCCATTGTTCAGGTATTTTGACAGCCAGCGGGGCCGACTAGTAAGATACTGAAGCTTGACCCAGTGGGAGATTCCACCATCCACACAGTGTAGCGTAGATGGAGGAATCTGTTGTACTTTTTCGATCTGACCATAGAAAATCTGCAGATAATCTATGTGTATCTAGGTGTATGGCCAGCTTTAGCGTCTCCTCATTAACATATAATGGTTCTGGCTCTTTAACCTTTGTTAGGACAGACAGTCTTGCTCATGTAGTTTACAAGTGATATGAAATGAAATCAGCTGGCACAGTAGCGGGTTCATTATTTGAAACAAAACAAACACAAACCAAACTCTTCCTGGTGATACGTTTGCTGAAAAGGCCACTTCGGCAAACACTTATTGGTGGAGTTGGATGAAGCTCATGTACTGTGCTGTTAACATTCTGGTTTTCTATACAATGCAGGCAGATCATGGTTGGTGGGAGGGGCTGGCAGGGTGCTGTACATGGCTTTCTGAAAGCATCACATTACCCTGCCTCAGTACTCCTCTCAAGAGCCCTCAGCCTTTAAGCAGACACTGGGCTGTGTCTACGGAGGAGTTATTTAAATATCAAAATGCCTTAATGGGGGGTATCAGTCTGGAGTAGTGGGCATTCCAAGGCAGGCTGTATTTGAATGCAAACCACCCTAGGTAATGTCTGCATATGATGCTGAGCTTCCGTGATTGAAAAAGCTGAAATCCAGTAAATGAAAGAGGGCCAGGGACAGTCAGACTCTGGAGGAAAGAGCTAGATGATGCAGCATGTCCTTCAGCCAGGAAATGAGGCAGGCTCTATCTAACTTGGCAGCTTGGAATGCACATTGTGAGAAGCTCACGTTGTGCAGTGAAATCAGAGTAAGCAATGTCAGTGCAGTTCTGCTTTAAAAAGGACTTTGGTGGATCACATGCAGCGGGTCTCTGACAATACTTTTTCAATATTGCACATAACATGTATCTCGCTATTTTTATAGCATATTACTAAGCTTTGCTGAATAAGGCTTTTCTGTGTTTGTTGAGGAGTGTCTGTTTGAGTATTGTTAGCGGCGTTTGATATCATTCCCGCCTTTTCGTTACCTCGCCTGAACCTGGCTAGGGACATGCGGACATTGAAAGGAGGAGGCGTGTGTCCTTATTAATTCCTTTCCAAGTCTGGGCACGTCTCTAGGAGGTACTCTTCTTACCTAATAACCTGTTTGCTGACATTCTAATGCACGTGTATAGAAATAATTTCAGGAGTTCTGCAGTCTCAGCATATCCCATCCTGGTATAACATCAGCGTTATAATAGGAATACATACTAGAGTTGGTTTTGATAATACAATGAAAGCTTACTTGATAAAATCCCTTCTATGTAGTTAGGACTTCCTTCCATCTGTCCATCACTTTCATCAACTTCCCAGATTTGCTTCTCTTTCCCTGCTGCTTGATGTGATGCAATCTCAAAATAATTGCAAAGTACTATATGATATGTCAACTGGAGATACAAGAGTGCCTTGGCTTTATGCAGTGATATCAACAAATCCTCAATAAAAGACCTGAGCTATTATACTGCAATTCTTTTCATTGTCTTATTCCAGCCAAAATGTTTTATTTCATTTTGGATAAAGCAAGGAAGGCAACAAGACACAGAGCAGGCACCACCTCCTAGTTCAGTATGTTTATTAACTAAAAAATTATTATTAATATTCTTTACAGAGCAGAGTTGCCCTTCTAATAACATTCATCAACAATTAATAGTATATTTTTCTTGTTCTGTTTTCAGTTACCGAGTATACTGTTTGCTTGGAGATGGAGAGACTTCAGAAGGTTCTGTTTGGGAAGCCATGAACTTTGCCGGTCTGTACAAGCTGGACAACCTTGTTGCCATCATTGATGTTAACCGCCTTGGGCAAAGCGATCCTGCCCCTCTACAGCACAAAGTAGAGGTCTACCAGAAACGCTGCGAGGCCTTTGGGTAGGTGATGTGTGGATAGGAAATTCCCCAGTTTTATTGGAAATGAGGAGAAATACTCCAGTATGTCCAGTAAATGCATTTGCATAGTAGCAGTACCACTCCTCTGTCTATATTCAGCTCTCTTTTTTTTTTCATAACCAGGCAAGTGTGATGTTTTCATTGATGTTACCTAAATGAAATGTTACTGAGGAACAAGTACAGCTTATGTCTGTGAAGGTTCTCATTCATCCAGGTAATGGTATATCTGTAAAAAAAAAAAAAAGTCAAGGCAACAGGACTTGCTGTATTTTTCTTGAAGACATTTCACTGGACATCCGACCAGCTTTCTCAATTCAGAATGGATTCAATGGACTCAATCCATTCTGAATTGAGAAAGCTGGTCAAATGTCCAGTGAAACGTCTTCAGGAAAAATACAGCAAGTCCAGTTGCCTTGACTTATTTCTTTACAGATAAGTACAGCTTATATACTTACTGGAGAAGTTGGGTGTGAGATATTAGTACATACAGTATACAGTATACAGTATAGTATGTAATTGGGTACGGTAGACATGTTATATTGGTGCATTTACTTCAAGTGTTTTCTGTGAAGTGGGTTCCATGTAGGTGATTGCAGATGCATCTGGCATCTTTTAATGCCCAGCTCAAAACGTATTTGTAACTTAAACCTGAACTGCAGGTATAAAGTTTTAGGCATACTTACACTGGTCCAGCTTGGCCCAATGTAGGTGTGGGTATGATATACCTGAGGGGCCCACGGGGATCCTGTAAAACACTGCAGTAGTGGGAGCTATTACATTGGATTTCAGCAATTTTCAAGTCCATGTATTGTGCTGTGCAAGTGGCTTCCCCTTGGCTCTGAAAGCACAGCAGGTTGCCCACTCGGCACAGCGGCCATTTAGATAAGCCTAGTCATTTTATCAATGGATACAAGGCATTCTCTGATTGGGTCGAGGGATGGTCATCATGTGATTTCCCCCCCGCAATTACATTGATAAAATTACTAGGCGTTCTCTTGATGGCCACTGTGCCGAGAGAGTGAACCCCCATGTTTTCAGAGCCGAGGGGAAACTACTCGGCTAAGCAGCATGCAGGGCCTGGATGATCGCAGTAAAGAACTGTAGTACCTCCTGCTAATACAGTGTTTTCCAGGATCCCCATGGGCCAAACAGGTATATCATATGCATACTTACATTGGGCCAGGCTTAGATGTCATCTGACCATTCATTTCAACACAAATCCTCCCATAAGATTGTAGGTGCATTTAAACAGAAAGTCCACCTTGTAAATATAATAAATGCATACTTCTTCATAAAAGAAAGAATATGCATTTATTATTTTATTGCATTGGAGCCAGTAAAGCATTGCAACCGTGATCAGTGGATCATAAGTACAATGCTCTGGCTCCTGCAGATTCTTTCTCCTTTGATGTTTGTTTGTACCTCGATATGGACATGGACGGGAGGAAGAATGAATGGACTACCAGTACGATGACGTCACCACACTTGTATTTCATTGAGAGCTGTAAGACCCTCTGCCGCGGTAGCTTTAGTTTTTCCATTTACAGATCCTGTGAAAGGATCTCTGAATGGATCATGTGGTTGTGTGGGTGAAGTCATGCACCCTTTTCAAAAACTAATTAGACACTGCTGGAAGAGTTAATATTGCTGTCTGTTATCCTTTTAGGGAAAGTTGCCCTGACTTTCACTGATGACCACACAGGAAGTAAGTGGAATCTTCCGAGAGGGGTCACAGGCAGCATTAAAAACACAACAAAGCTTCTAACCTTTCCCCACGCTATCAAAAAAATTATTACAAATATTTTGTCTGTATTTCACCCACATATATATATATATATATATATGTATATATATATATTATATATAGCTTTCTCATTATGATATATGGACAGTAATAATGAAATAGATTTCAGTATTCACTTGCTGAGGCGGATTAGCTAAGCTAACCTGAGCCCAACTCACATATTGCTCTCTTGCATCCAGGGTCAGTAATTTTGTTCTTTGTGTCCAGATCAGCTTCTACCGCAAACTTCTCACATATCCATTAGTGGGCAGCAAGCTGTACAAGAGACCTGGAGGAGGAAGTACTTGGCTTGGGTGCCATTTACTGTAAATGACCCGGTCATAGGATAGGAGAACCCATCCCCTTCTTCATCAGTCCCCTGCTTTTTCTTAATTTACATTGAACATGCTGCGTTTTATCTGTGCAATATTTGATATGCTGTTTATGTTGTAGGTGGAACGCTGTTGTTGTGGATGGTCACAGCGTGGAAGAATTGTGTAAAGCATTCACTGGTGTGAAGAACCAGCCAACTGCAATCATTGCTAAAACCTTCAAAGGCAAAGGCATCGCAGGTATGGCAGTCCAGTGTCTTTAAAGAAAACCTCCAATTGCCCCCCCCCCCCCTAAAAAAAATTGTGGGAGTGGGCAAGGGAAAGTTATCGGGTTGTGCCAGTCTGACCAACATACATAGCACCAGTCCCATATCCCACTGGCTGCACATCCCAGTGTAATTCACCTCTTGGACCGATGGCCAGCTTCATCCCCAGCTCATCGACACACCTACCTGGAAAATTTTGAAACTTGCAGTATGTCCTGACATTGAATAACATTATGACTTGCAGCCAGCAGATCAAATACAGTGGATCCTCCATGTGCATTAATACAGTCCATTCATCACCCAAAGGTTTGCAAAGACAGGCTATCCGTGATGAATATATTGCTTGGAGAGAACTAATCTGAGCTATTACTTCACATTTTGGAATATTATACTATAATATTATACTAAAACAAAATGAAGTTACAGTTGTTGAGCCACTACTGCTAATATCGCCATGGTTATCATTATTCTCTGCTTTGGTGGTTTTGCTGTTTAAGTTTTATATTATATAAAGACCTTGATGGGCATGTCAACCTAACAGTGAAATTCATGAATTGCTATTGACTACCTATTGGTGAAACAACACTCCATATCACTCTTTCTCATTCATTTGATGGCGATAGGTGTGGAAGATAAGGAAGGCTGGCATGGGAAGCCCCTTCCAAAAGACTTGGCTGAGAAAACCATCAAGGAGATTGAGAGCAAGATCCAAAGTAAGAAGAAGTTAAGCCCTGCACTGCCTGTGGAAGATGCACCATCTGTCAACATTAAGAATATCAAGATGCTTTCTCCACCTAATTTTAAGTTGGGAGACAAGGTATGTGGGTAAGGCTCATAAGATCATTAGAGCAAAACACGGAGGCTTATACTCCATCTGCTTATCTCTCCTTAATTAAATTCTAGTGACCTGACTGCCATGTTAGGCCCTCTAAGTTCGGTACTTAGAGTCAGTGACACAGAACAAGCATGCAGATAAGGACTTCTGACTTTCTCTGATTATCCTGTCCATACTTGTTCTGGGTCACTTACTGTAAAAGCACCGAAGCCAGTAAGTCAGCATAACCATCAGACAAATATTATTTTCAGAAGGAGGTCAGCAATGGAAGTCATAATTTTTCCTTAATGACAGGTTTACACTGACCCCTTTGCCCACCCACCATCTGTATATGGATGCCCCAGCACGATGCCCTTTATAAACATCCTTTGCTTTGTGAGCCACCAGACGACACTTAGTTCAGCTGGTTGCTCCCTATGCTGTTGTTCCATTCAGTGGCCTGGAGTTAAGAGAATACACGGCACGGAGACTCAATCTACATCAAATATCTGGTGCTTGATCTTTGCTGTGCATCATCTCCAAATAATGGAATGACGTGAAACTTAAGCAGGGCTAGCCTTCTTCTCTGCTGACAGCTTGAATGGAGTGGTAGGGAAGTGAAGCTAAAGTAGGTAGGTGTGGAGGGAGCATTAAAGCTACCATGTTGCTTTCTTCTGCATCAACATGGAACATCCTGTGGTTAAGCACTGTTATGTGTAAAATGCGTTAAAGATTTTCCCCACTTGCTGTACCCCATTTTTGTGAAATAAAGATGTTTGCATTGGACCATCAACCTGTTTGCTATACAAGCATGGGGTTGGCAGGGTTCCTATATGCAATGTGAAGGCATTCTCTAAAGAACATTCCTTTAAAAACCTCATTAGTGTGATTTATTGATTGTGTCTGCTGCTGTAATAAAATGCGACAATAAACTTCTCTTCCAGATTGCTACTCGCAAGGCTTACGGTCTTGCTCTGGCTAAGCTGGGACACGCCAGTGACAGAGTTATCGCTCTGGATGGTGACACCAAGAACTCAACATTCTCTGAGCTGTTTAAAAAAGAGCACCCAGATCGCTTCATCGAGTGTTACATCGCTGAACAAAACATGGTATGTCTGCCACAACTGTGTCTGTCTGCCATCTTTTGCAGGGTATGATGGGTAGATGGAGCTGAGGAGCATAGAACATTTCTTAAACAACAGCAACCCCCACACTGCCAGTGTTAAGTGCTCATTTGTGTCTAGGTTAGAAATGTATTTGTTTGGCTGTGACAGCGCTCCCTCCAGCCTGTCTCTTCTTCCGTTGCAGTGATGGTATGTCCCTTGGCAACCCCACGTGCTGAACACTGCATAGACTGTAGGATCCTTAGATCGCTGCAGTGGAAGGGACCAGTCTAAGAGCAAGCCGGCCCGAAACATCAGGTAGGTATAACTTTTTCTTTTGAACGTAGACACAAATGAGCACTTAACCCTTGCAGAATTGTTTTCCCCGGAGTTCTGCTTTAATATGTTCACCTGCTACGATGGTGTGCTATACTTAATTGTGCCCAGTGTATCTTAGGTGCAATTAATATTTTCTCACATTTTACTTGGTTATGGTCATCTTTTTATTTGGTCACCAAAATGCAGTGATCGTAAAAGTGTAGACATAATCCTTTATACATTGTATAATCCACAACACTGGTCCAGTTTGTAATGTTATAATACTATGTTCTGTTGCTGTAGGTGAGTGTAGCTGTTGGCTCCACTACTCGTGACCGCACAGTTGCCTTTGCCAGTGCGTTTGCCACATTCTTCACAAGAGCCTTTGACCAAATCAGAATGGCCGCCATCTCTGAGAGCAACATTAACCTTTGTGGATCTCACTGTGGAGTCTCTATTGGTGAGTTTTGTGGCAGCAGCTCTAGGTTAGGCTTATAAAGATTTGATGCTACAATGAAGAACATCACAGTGTGAGTTACAGGTAAGTGAAGGTGAGTCACACAGACTATGTTGTAGGTAACTATAGCTAGGGGTGAAGGGGAGTAATGGTGGTGCATTTTAGTGATGGTGATTCATGTTACCATTTGGGGTGGATTGCTGGTGGTGCATGTTAAGGCGGGGGTAGGGGGTGCACGGTACCTCTGGCTCTGTCTGGCGTCCCGCGTAGCTCAAAACACGTCACTGGTTGCGAGGAGCTGGGCAAGAGATGCCAGCCAGAGTGTCACAGGTTGCTAAGAGCTCTTAGAAACTTGGGACGTTCTGGCTAGAAAGGGGGCAGCATGCTTCCCCCCCATGTGGCCCAATGAGATGCGGTCTGAGGCAACCACCTCAGGCTGCTTCATTATAGGGACTATGACGATAGTTAAAATGGTCAGTCCACACACAGCTCCTGTGTTCAGAAATCACTGACTTTCTAGGTCTTGGCCTATGTGGCCTTTCTAGCCTTTGGTAGGTTCAGTAAAATCCTCAGTACCTGACTAACCATGGTTGACAGGTTCCTCAGATGGCAGCAGTCAGGGTTGTTGCTCGTTATTCTGGACTGTTGCTTCTCTGACCTTTCCTGTACTCCACACTTGCTCAGACAGAGTGTCATCAGTCATTCAGCATGGTTTTACTTCTCTCTCTTTTGCCTCATTTTAAGTTTCCATCTCTCAGGCTGGCCATACACTGCTCTAGTTTTTTTCTTCAACCCGCGGACTGAACGAGAAAAATAGAGCAGATTCTTCCATCAACACAATGAGTGTGTTGATTGAGAAATCCCACCGGCCGCTGTCAGAATACCCAAATAGAGCCAAAGGCCTATTGGCTGCCTGCTCTGATTGTTCGAAGATTTTTCCGGCCGGCTCCCTCTATCAGCTGACCGAAAGGGTGCCGACAGCGGCATCCACTGGGCACATTTCGTTCCGGTTCCTCAAAAAACTGCCACAATTCGCACAGTGTGTGGGCACCCTTACTCTGTCTTCTACCTGCGTTCTTTCCTGTTTTCTGTCTTGCAGTGCTCATTGTCCTCCCTCTTTCTCTATACCTCCCTATATCTCACTCTCTCCTTTCTTCCTCTTTTTTCCATCTGATATCTTGTAGTAAGGAAATGTTGTAATTTCATTTAGTAATGTTTTATGAGAAGCTTATCACCTCCTGCATTATGGCAAGCATGAGGTGGTGCCATATTGGAGATGAACACACTTAAGCTTTTTACTTTCATGTCCCACTGGAACCCCATTAGTGAGAGGAGAAGAACAAAAATGTTATTGTTACATTTCTAACAGGGTTATTCACAAAAGGGTGAAGAGTTTGGAGACGGCAGGAAAAGTGAACAATCTAGGACAACATAGCTGAACTGGAAAGTGAGCTGAATCGGAAAATTTTTCCAAATCAGCTATTTTGTCCTAGATTGTTCACTTCTCCTGCCGTCTCCAAACTCTTCAACCTTTAGTGAATAACCCTGTAAATGTTTTGAAATGTTTAGAGAAATACCAATTTTTACTTAGACTCCAAGGGGCTGGTAAAAAAAAGCCACAGCTATGTCTAAGTCACTGCTTCCAAGTTCTAGCTATAAAAGACGGCAGGAAAAGTGAACAATCTAGGACAACATAGCTGAACTGGAAAGTGAGCTGAATCGGAAAATTTTTCCAAATCAGCTATTTTGTCCTAGATTGTTCACTTCTCCTGCCGTCTCCAAACTCTTCAACCTTTAGTGAATAACCCTGTAAATGTTTTGAAATGTTTAGAGAAATACCAATTTTTACTTAGACTCCAAGGGGCTGGTAAAAAAAAGCCACAGCTATGTCTAAGT
Source organism: Nanorana parkeri (assembly GCF_000935625.1). Lineage (NCBI taxonomy): Eukaryota > Metazoa > Chordata > Amphibia > Anura > Dicroglossidae > Nanorana > Nanorana parkeri. Next base: position 23,364 of record NW_017309586.1, read on the forward strand.
CACTGCTTCCAAGTTCTAGCTATAAATCTGGCTAAGAAATGGTTGTCTCTGACTCGACATGTCAGGAAACACCTGACAGGTCAGTGATTTATGAAGTCGTAAAGGCAAGATGAGGATGTGGACCCCAGAGCTTACAAGTTTAAAGTGAACCTATTCTTTGGTCTCTAATGTTGGTCTCACCAGTTGCACATACCCATCTTTGCTTCATTACTCCACCACTCTGTTTAGCCCAGGGGTGAGCAACCTGGACACTCCTGCTGCGGTAAAGCTACAAATCCCATTGTGCAATCTTCTTTTATTGGGTAGAGCTGGGGTAGGCAATCTTTGCGCTCCAGCTGTGGTGAAACTCCAAATCCCATTATGCCATTGCCTCTGCCTCCGGGACTCATTTCTGTGTCTGTCAGATTCTTGCATTGCCTCAAGGGACTGCCCACCTCTGTTTTAGTTATTTGGACTAAAGAGAGACGCCCTGTGTAAGCATTATGTCGTGGTTTGAAGCTTACACAAGACCGAGGACGCTCTCTCCACAGTACCGGGGGCCTGAGCTGGTTAATGGGAGTGAGGGGGGTGTGTTACATAATCCCCATACCTGGAAGTCCCAGGCAATCTCTTCTTTCCTAATGGCAGGGAAGCAAAGTAAAGGTGAGTGTGCGCTGCCATTGTTAATTGGCCTGGCTTGAACAAAACACAGGTTTTCTTTATAAACAAGTAAGACGTAACATCTTTTATATTTCTATCCTGATAGGTTTTCTAAATGACCCCAGCCTCAGTTTAGGGAAGACTAGAATTCTTTATCTTATGTTTTGAATGGAAAACTTAAAAGTTTGAAGCATTTGTTATGTAAACCATAACATTGAAAGTCTATTATTTGGTCCCTTTTGTTCAATATACCTTGGGAAGTGTTTAGTTATTTCTGTTGGATAAGTGCAAAGAAGTGTCCAAACATAAATCTTGCCAGCTGATGACTTCCTATTATTTCTCCCTGTGCTGTACTCTTATCAGGTACATTTTCCCAGCTATCTCTGAGAACTACAGAACCCCTGTCGTCTATATTATGGAGAAGAGGTGACGGGTGGGGGTTTTCTGTAGTCCTGTCCTATGGTGACAATGCTGCTGCTCTATAGATACACTTAGATAAAATATGGTGAGTGTTGGCACCCTAGGGCAGGAAGTATAGTACTGGCAGGATCAGCAGGTGAAAAAAAATTTTTTTTTAAAAATGCAGCAACCACATGTGAAGACTAGTTAGCTGTATTATTAAATGTTTTTTCTTCTTGGGTTTAGATACGCTTTCAGCTGGTTATGCGTTGTGTGATTTACAAGCAATGCAAGACATCTGAGCATTGCAATAATCTGGTAGTGTTAGGGGAACAGATACATGATAGTAAGGTCCTGTGTGGATGGGCTTCAGGCTTTGTTGATGAGCATGCATTTGACATCAATTTGAGATGCTTGGTATTTGGCAAGCACGCTGTCTGACCTGCTTTAAGCTGCTTCTGTATTCCAATAGACTTGTTTGGGGGGGGAGGAAAGGGGAGAGCAGTTCTGACATGACCCAAAGCCCATCCTCATAGGCCTTAGTCTCAAAAGCAGTACCGGATTATCTATTCTGCTTAGAAAGCAAATTGTTTCAGTTGGGATTCGAAATTGCGTCTCTAAGTGATCTAAATAAGAAAGCTGTGTTCGTGTTTAGCCAATACTAGTAACAGGCTAAGTGTTCTATTGGGTATCTTCAGTAGTTTTGCTGTATTGGGGGATCCAAAGTTGCTATTATGTGTTTGGCAGTGTCATCTCACAATGGTTCCCAGCCTTATGTGTCCTCCTACATTTCTTTCATACTGCTGCACCTTGAACCTTACTTTTCTTTTTGTTCTAGTTTTCTTCTCTTTCTTTACCTCCTGCTTCCAAACACAAGAAGACTGGTGTTTGCAGGTAGTCTTGCATGCTAGCTAAGAGTTCTTAGCCCCTGGTCTTAATGTTTGGTCGTCATTGTCTTTCTGCAGATAGAATACAAAAGATAGAATACAAAAGTGTGATATCAGGTTGATTGAACTTAAATTCACAAAGTAGCTTTTTTCCACTGTAAACGTAGAGCTAGTAAAGTGTAGTGTTTGAGATGTGTTTACATGTGTTAGATGAAGAAATAAAGGCAAAGCATTACTGATCTCAAACTGACCTTAAATGAGTTCGGGAGCCAGTCCTTCCAGTCCAGGAGCCAGCAGGATTTATTTAGGAGCCAGCTCGGTTAGCAACAACTAGAGAAAACTTCAAACGTTAGGCATCAGCTGTAATTTTTAAAGAACATGGGCTACCTAGCTCCTGGGATTCGTCAAGCCTTGCCTTAGGACACCTACAATATAGGATACATATCTGATCCAGTGAAAACTTTTTATATAAATGGGTAAATGTATGCCATCGTCCAATAATCAATATTAAAAAAATCTCTTTCTTCAACTATTAAAATGATCCGGTACAACAGCTTGCTTTAGGGAGCGTAGTGACGTATCCAAAGCTTCTGGGTATGGGGGTGTATATGACTAATTTTTACTGTTGCTTAAACCACCTCGCTCAGCATTTACATTTTTTGAGATTGCCTTTATTGTTTTGTGCATCAGTTGTTACAGAGACTGTTCATATTCACATGAGGTTCACATATACATGCAGTTATTCCAATAGCAAGATATATGAAAAAGTCTGGTCTACTAACTGGCTTTTCTTTGAGGTCTGTTACAGTTGCTTATACATGTACCTACCTACACTCAAATGATTGTATCTTCTGATTTCACCTATGGTTTGTGGGTGTTTTAAGCATCATTTTGCATTATTATTAGTGGCTGTATTTTAAACTCAGCCCACTTTTTCTATATGTAGGGCCAAAAAAATCAGTTATACCCAAAAGTCCCAGCTTGTTCTTCATCAGATAGCCAAACTAACAGGAATTTGTGGAAGCCAGATATTGGAAAGCCATCAAGGCATAGGTTGCCTGTAGAGATTAGGGGGTGATTGGACATGCAAACACAACCTGTCCTCTGCCATGGTTGCAAACCTTCAAAGTGTTGCAGAGTACTTTAAAAGCTTGTAAGGCCAGCGCTGCCAACTTGGGAAGTTTATGCCAGTACTGAGGTGAGTGAGACTTAAGTGGCTATACTGCCAATGCAGTAGCTTCCTATTGAGTGTGAACCATAATCATCTGAATATAATTTCCAGTTTACTTGATTATTGTTTATACCTCAAGTTCTTTAATACAAAAGACACCAGCAGAGTCAGCCAGGAATCAAGTAGCAGCAGCTCGTAGCAAAGATAAAATGAGAAGGAGACATAGACCAGCAAACTGATTGTGTGTGAACCCTAAAATACCTTTATTAAATAAAAGAATAAAATGCACTCACAGCGATACACCTTCTGTGGAACCTGTCAGCTGAAATCTCAGCACCAAGTCATATCCCGCTGGTGTCTTACTTTTGTTCAAGCAGGAGAGGCCGTGAAGGATAGCGCTCGTCTGGACGGTATGCCTGTGGAGGCTGTCCAGTGGACAAATCAGGTGCCGGTCCGGTACTGTCGGCTGATCGTTCAGACGTTACGGCAAGCAGGCTTCCCTGGCAGAGGCTGTTGTACTGATCTGTATGATTAAAGGCCTCTCTGAGGCTCCATTCACATATCGTGTTTGTGTTTCCCACGCGGTTTTCCATGCGGAAGACCGCACGGCAACGCAACCGCTAAAATCTTTAATCTGCACAGATTCCGCTAGTTCGCGGCTATTACAGCTGTGACCGCACGGAATCCGTCAAAAAATCACGCTTAGACTATTTTGCCGGCCACCGCAAAAGTCTGAACAATGCACATTAAAGTGCATTGCTTTTTCTGTTTAGAGCGGCTTCGCATGTATTTGGCCGGCTGAATACGTGCGGACAACCACTCCTGTGTGAATGGAGCCTGAGAATCCCGTGCAGGTAGATTGACTAGTCCACTGGTCCAGCCAGTACTGTGGAGGACAATGTCAGAGAACAGTTGTAAGGACGGAGAGAGAAATGGGGCAACGGGTTTTGAGGAATATACCTGTTTTTTAAGGCCCAAACTCTAATCTGGTGGGCGTAAATTTGGCGGGAAACAGTGCTGTTTGAAAAATAATGGTAAGAGGAGCCAAAGAATCAGTGGATGGAGGAGCCAGAAGAAACCATTAAGGCCATGGTGTGGCCGCGATGTGAGCCTGAGTGCACGTGTTCGGTGAAGCTCCGTTGCCTCCGCTCGTGACATCCTGTTCTTCTCCTGCCTACCGCTCTATCTGGCAGCCCTCTCTCCTGTGCGGGACTTACCGGGGAGCAGATCTAAAAAAAAAAATAAAAACATTAAGGCCATGGTTCTCAACTGGTGGGTCGTGACCCAAAAGTAGGTCGCGACCCGGTTGTTCAGTGGGTCCGCCATATGCCTTCCACTTTTGTAGGTGAGAGGCTACTCAGCCTCCCCCTACCTTCCCCCTAGCGCAGAACTGTCCATTCTTACACCAAGCAGCCATTCAAAATATGCTGCCCGGCGCCAAGTGTCGACTTGAGGTGGGGTGGGCTAGGGGTATGGCCACAAAGGAGCTCCAGCCATATGTACATTGCTTATACTGTCGCTCCTTTGCATGTCCTGTAGAGGTGCCTGGACTGGAGTGACATCACATTCTGGCTCCCAGCTACTCTACAGGTACACATGGGAGCTGTGCAAGCAATGCTCATATGAATGGAGCTCCAGCGCAGCAGCCCACACTGCCGTGCGTTCCATTGCGCTACGACTCTGGCCGCAACTTAATGACCGAGGACAAATGTGGGTCCTGAGGTTACACAGGTTGAGAACCACTGCATTAAGGGATGCTGTAACACTGTAAAGAACGCTCCTTTTTTAAGCCCAAAATAATAATTTGATGGCCCGTCCACCAGATTATAGTTTTGGGCTTGAAAAAGTATTATTATTAGTTTGGGGCCTGTTCACACCAGCAGCTGGGTTAAAGCACCGCCAATGGTGTGTGCTGCCAAGGCTGTAATGCCGATGTGTTGGAAACATTGACATTTCATTCAGTTCTATTAGCCACAGTGCTGTGTAATGCATTTCATCACACTATGCTGCGCTTGCATAAAGTACTACATGCCATACTTTTTTCAGCGTTGGGACTGCACTGCACAAGACTGATTGAGAAACCCTGCTTTAAACTATCAAAGTACTGGCCTAAATTCCAGTGATCACTCTAACTAATATAGGAATTCTGCAAGACTGAAAACATTAATGCACATAAGTGTGTGTGTGTGTGGTTTTATTTATTGGTTCCTAATCACATGACAAGTGTCATCCGTTTGACACTAACATTTGTGAACTTTGCAGGTGAAGATGGTGCATCTCAGATGGGCCTGGAAGATCTGACCATGTTCAGAGTTGTCCCCAATGCAACTGTCTTCTACCCAAGTGATGCAGTGTCTACAGAGAAAGCAGTTGAGCTTGCTGCAAACACAAAGGTAGGTCTAGTCATATTACACCACAATTATGATTGCTGTCTGGACATCAGATGGAGATTGGTAAAGTTGCGTCATACCCATATGGTCCGCCATCTCTCATCTCCCTATGAAATTGTAATATGATGACTACAGCCGGACTTGTTACTGAAACATAGTAAAACATTTCCTCTACTACAGGGAATTTGCTTCATTAGAACAAGTCGCCCAGAGAACGCGGTTATCTACAACAACAATGAGGAATTCAAGATTGGACAAGCCAAGGTCAGTGCACTAAGGAAAGCACTAAATCTTGTTCAGAAAGAAGTAGATTCTGGGGTGTTTGAAGACCATAGAAATTTTCAGTTACTCAGCCTCTGTTCACATTGTTCGCAACGGCATACATGTTTCAGTTTTTTCCAAAGAAGCATGAACAAGAAAAATATTGTTTTCAATGGACCCTGCCAATACATCGTGTTGTGGTGTATTGTAAAAACTCTTGTTTGCTGCATATAGATGTGCTGACTATAAGTGGGCTCACCCTAATCACCCCGAGGGCAACACTGAAACCGCAACAGCGGACACCATGTTTTTAGTCCCTGAGCCAGTGGAAAGATCACAAAGATCTCTCTGTGACCGGCTCAGCGTTACAGATGGCAGCAGCACTTGCCAATTACATTCCTCACATAACAGCCCAGCCCTTGGTGCCCAGGAAGCTGTGAGGGAGTGTGGCTACGGCTTCCCATCCAATCAGGAAGCCGTGCAGGTGGTCACTTGCCAGGCTCCCTGCTTCATTACTGCACCCCTGCTGGAAAAGGTAAGGGACAGTTGAAGAGATGGGAATCCGGGATACCTCAGGTCTGTGTATGTATGAGATATATATTCTGTATATATGTTTGTTTGTACTTTGGTGTGCACACCCTAATGCAATAGGCTGCACCCGCCTATGGTACTTGCATCAACCTGTGTCAACACCCATCAACACAGCATGCATTTACGCATAGATTTCTGATGCAAATTGTCTTTCTGAGGATAATTTGGGTACGCAGCCTCTCTCCTGTAGAAGTACCAACATGATTATATCCCCTGGTTCACCTGAGAACATGTTGGAATTCTCCTGGGAAGAGCATGAATGCCACCATCCATTAATATATGCTGAAAGAAGATGAAGGCGTTGATGGTGCTGGCATTTGGGCAGCGTACTGGTGAGAATATGTTAGTGGTGTTAGGGCATCTGATGGGGAATAGGATATGACATTGTCTGTGTATGCTGTAAAATAGGATGAGTGTAAATGTGGCAGATACCTCAGCCAATCAATCCTTAGGTGAGAATCAATTGGACATGTTCACGAACCTTGTCTGATGCCAGAAGTGGTCTCCTCATTGCTGTATAGTAATAAACATACTGCACATGCTTAGCTACCCTAAACATGGAGATTTATGTTCTAGGCTGGCAGGCAAAAAACCTTACTCACATCTGTGTGATCTTCTGAGTCCTATGGCCACCTCAGCTTTATATTTCTGATGTATATTTTGCATGGTAGAACTTTGATAGTTGGGGGTACAAATGTAATCCACGACCTTCTGTGGTATTTGTTCTGATATGTTCTCCCTTCACTACCAACAGCTGATCGATGCCTCTGATTTGTGTCTGTTTTTGTGTTAGGTGGTGAAGCAGAGCAAAGAGGATCAGGTGACAGTCATTGGTTCTGGGGTCACTCTGCATGAGGCCCTCAGTGCAGCAGAGCAACTAAACAGCAGAGGTAAAGACGTTTATTTCATGCATTTTGGTGTCAAATTGATAAGCACATAGTCAGACCAATCAACAGCATTAGTTTTAGCTTTCCGCCCACTTTTGTTTGTCAAAAAAAGTTATAATGCAACTTATCCCTTGCAAGGGTACATCCATTATAAACATGAACTTAGGAATTCCATCATCCAGCTAGCCATATATTTTATCCTTTCACATCACAGACAAACCTACAGCACTACTATGCCACTAAGCTTCCTGTTTCCTAATATCGCCTGGCTTCCAAACCAGATAATAACCTTAGCCTGAAGTGGTGGCCAGGAAGCCCACCCTCATTCTTACTGGCCAGATTCCAGAGCACAAAAGAAAGAAAACCAGATTTCTGTCAAACACCATCTACCTTTGGAGTTTACAAAAACTGCCACAGCCTTGGCAGCAGATACACCCTGTGCCAGACCAACTCCCGGGCTGTTTGGGCCTGTTTATTAAAATATGTATTCAAAAAAGTAGAAAGTATATTAAAAATCATATCAAATGTTTGCTGTTCAACTACAGATGTCACTGTGGACTCAACATTTCTCTTGTGTCTTCACAGACCAGATCACAATTCGTATTATTGATCTATTCACCATCAAACCTCTGGACCGACAAACCATCCTTGACAGTGCAAAAGCCACGAAGGGCCGAATTATAACGGTGGAGGACCATTACTATGAAGGTGAGGGCATTTAGAAGTATGATGTTGGTTTTTCACAAGCTGTTATATAGTTCCTTTTATTAAGACAACACAAAATGGAAGGATGTGAACTATTCCATGGTGGATTGTGACATCACCACCCCTCGTCCAATCAGAGAACGCCTTGTATAGATTGATAAATATACTTGACGTTCTCTGAAGAGCCACTGTGCCGAGCGAGCAACAGCTTGATGGGAATTTATCAAAACTGGAGCAGACAAAATCTGGAGCAGTTGTGCATGGCAACCAATCAGCTTCTCTCTTTAATTTTCAAATCTTAACAAAACTAACCGAAGAGAGGAGCTGATTGGTTGCCATGCACAGCTGCTCCAGATTTTGTCTGTTCCAGTTTTTATTAAATTCCCCCACTTGTGTTTTCAGAGCAGGGGGGAAGACACTCTGCTCAGGACCAGAAAGATTGCAGCCAGCATTGTAGCATGATCCAGTATATATATAGATATATCTAGATATATATATATGTGTATGTGTGTGTGTATATATATATATATGTATTATGAAATGTCTGTAAGTCATGTGATGTATGTGTTTTAAACTTTAGGGGGCATTGGAGAGGCAGTGGCATCTGCAATGGTTGGAGTACCTGGGATTACAGTGAAGTCACTGGCAGTATCTGGAGTTCCTCGCAGTGGCAAACCAGAAGAGCTTCTCAAGATGTTCGGTATTGACAAAGACGCCATCGTGGAAGCCGTCAAAAAAATTGTCTGAACACCCACTCAGAGCAGAACAAATCTTCACAGCATTCCAGATCCCGAGGTGTTATGCAATACAGTTTCCCAAGAATGACACTGTTAATACAATAAAGCTTATGAACAAAACTTGGACTTTTAAGATTCTCTGTTAGTGAATGAGAGGTCAATAAATAGATGAGCTGAGCCATATTAGGTCTTTTATTTTTATTAAAGGCAGGAAGATTCAGTCTGGGAGAGTAAGGAACAGCTCTAAATCAATCAGGCTCTAGTACAGGGAGGTGGCTGATAGTAGGGGAGAGCACAGCGTTTATGTCATTGGTGTCTTGCTACTGCTTCACTACCCAATCATAAGCTGTAACAGTCACTTAAATTGCAGCAGAGAAAGGAGGGCAGGACCTGGTTGTGCTGATTTACAGGGATGTTTCAATTATAAAACTGGCTGAACAGAACTACAATTTCACACATACTTAAAGGAGAACAATGGGGTTAGGGTTTTCCCCCATAGTTCTCCTTAGGGTAACGGGAGGACACAAACTAGCTCAGTATACCGCAAGCTCAGTATACCCTAAGCTCAGTATACCGCGAGCTACAGTTCGCGGTATACTGAGATGCAGCAGCTGAAGCGGATCCCCACAATTATGTCTGGATCCGCCCAGCTGCGTGAGTGACAGCTGGCTCTGCCTATCTAGAGGCAGAACCAACTGTACCCGCCCCCTCCCCCGTCCGTTCCGCCAGTCAGCGCTAGAGGATCGGGGAGGGGGGAATGCAGTCCCTCCCCTGTCACGGCTCTCTGCTGTGACAGGATCGAGAAGTGAGCGAACGCTGGTATGTGTTCGCTCACTTCCCAATCTACTGAGCCGACCTGTGACAGTCTCATTGTCATAGGTCGGCTAGGACTATGAGGATGAGTGAAAAGCACTCACCTCATAGTTCTCCTTTATTACTACACTGTAAATGCACACTGTAAATCCCAGATGCAGCGTACAGCATTAAAAAGAATAGCTATAAGCTGCTGGCTGGTACATGCCAGTGCTATGTAAACCCGTGCATGGATGTAAAATTTCAGATGCAGACTGCGTGTGTTCGGGAATTCACGTCTGTGCTTGGGTTTATGTAGTGCTGATGTACACCTGCTGACAACAGGCATTTATGGTATGCTGGGCTCTGGTGCCTGTGTGCAGGATTCCTGTGGAAAAGGAAATAGCTTGTAGAGTGGAAGTAAACTCCTGCATGCTGGGTGGGTGTTTACCACAATGTGCAAGCATTTATAGCATACTTGTACTATATGGCAAACTTACCATACATGTGTGCCCATCTCCAGTGCTGTGCATTATCTGTCCCAACTGCCACCATCTCCACCAGTGCATCCACTTCTGGGGTCCCAGGCATCCTCTTCAGCCATTAGGTGGCCACTGATGATATAACTCCGCCGCACACGCACAGGAAATACATCCACCCAGCATTAAGCCAATCCACTGCATCTAAAGCCAGCCATACACCTTGTAATCCGATTGTACACTGTCCTCTAGATCTAACAATGTACAATGTAGTATGAGAGCCTACCTGAATGAATGTTTAGGTGGTGCTGCTACTACATAGTTTTAGTGGGAGCCAAGCGTGTACACCACACGTCTCTTGCATGTCTTTTCTGGCTCCCAAAAAGTAACACAGTGTACTCCAAGCATGTCACAGCAAGTATAAGTGTCACACAGTCTTTGCAAGCAAGTTACTTGTACTACAGTGACTCGCCCCCAGATTTCTAGAATGACATCATATTTGCTGCAATAAAGTGCTGCCATATCTCTTCAGCTCAGTTTCCGGAATCATCACCATATCCTCACAAGTGGCTAAGTGAGGTTTCCCCTTTCACCTGCTCTTTATCTACAAAGGCAAACACTCCTACACTATTAAGGAACAAGCATAATCTGAGGTGACCCACGTAGAACTTAAGGATGTCCACCTTTCCGACACTGTAGCTGATAGCTGACCTTTCCGACACTAAAATGCAGGCCATCTCTCCAAAGAAGAAATTAATCTGCCAGAACTTGACTCAAACTATAGTATATTGAGTAGATCTCCAGGTGCCACAGACAGATCATCACCTAAAAATAGGTCTCCGGGATGATCATTCAGACCAATACTTCAACCCCTAAATTGACACAAATGACTTCTCTTTTAGATCATTCTATGTCTTTCCCATACTGCAGGTTTATGCCTATGATGGTAACCAAATTTGACTGAAGACTGTACTCAATAAGTTCTGATGAGCCAGAAACTGACTGGATATTTTCTTCACAACCCGTTGTTGTTTATTCAGAACTATATTTTATACTTGTTATATAGTATACTATATTTGGAGATCTCAGTTCTTTCATTTCCCCTTAAGTCAGCCCCACTGTTCCATTCAAATTCCTTTCTTTTCTCACCTTTTTCAAACCATCTCGTCCCCTTAGAATGGCATAGTTATTATATGTGTTTGACTCCGAACTAACCCAAAATCTGCACATAACTCCAGTGCACTTGGAATGCAACTGCATGTGCATGCCTCCAGAACTTTCCCACTACTCGCTTGCAGACTGTTGGTGCGAACTTAATTCCACTAGCAGAGGTAATACATTTTACCTGCACTCTCATGATGTATTTTACAGATTCTTTAGCGCTTGCTACCTTAGGCCATATACACTCTTCCTTGGTCAGATCACATAGTCTCATTGACCTTATCCTTCCTCTTTCCAGCACATACAGACACCATCATGCCCTTAACAACACCTTGATAACAGGTTCATCCATCTGCTACAATACAAACAGGGCATCATACCCGATAACCGAAACCAAGACATAGCACTGTTAACCTCATGAGAACCCCACAAACCAGTCACATTCAATTAGGTTCCTATGTTAAGAAAGAAAGAACTCCACTTAACTAGAATGTGAATTTCATTCTTGTGCGGAATCTCATAAAAATGACCCATCACTTCTAAACAAATCCAAAATGCAAGGGGCTAGGGAAAAACCCGAATCTTCTGTTAACCAATCATTCTGGAAAGCAAATAGCTAGAACAGCACATACTTATTACTTGAACAATAACCAACAAGATTAATAGCTTCTAGACTTTGAAACCACGATCCAGCTTACAAACCCCTCAAACTTAGCAAAAACACTGCAACACATACCTGCAATCCTATTAATAGCCTAGACATGTTTCATCACTTATCCAACCTATGTATTAGTGCTGGGCAGTTCCATGACCTTTTGGCTGACCAAATTTTCACCCACCCTAGCTTTGCTAGCTTAACACATTCTCAAAACGAGATATTTATTACAGCCCTAGAACTACAACTAGCTATAAAGCACTCAAAGTAATAATAAACCGGGTCAGGATGGCTTTTCAGCCTTCTTTTATTAGAAATGCACTGATCTGCTAACTCCCCTACTTGTAGAAGCTTTTACTGATGTTCAGCAATGTGGTACCAAAACCCAATAAGGACATCTCCCATTCGTCCAATTTAAGGCCGATTTCTTATTTTAACTTACATATGCAGAATTGCTTTATTAACCAATATATTGAGTGGGACAGAGAGGAATCCCTGCAGTTAAATTTATAGATAAAAGAAAGTCCTTTGACTCTCATGACCCTATTTCTTCTATGTAATTCAGAAATGGGTTTTCGGCCCACATTTTATTAATTGGGTTTCGTCTCTATATAATTCCCCTAAAGCTTTGTTAAATACTCAGGTTTCAAATCTGACCTTTCTAATATGAGAGGCACTAGATAGGGTTGTCCGTTATTTTACCTTCTCTTTGTTCTTGCCATAAAACCTTTAGTTCAACTCGTACATCATAATAACTTGAATATCTGTAGCTTGGATCTCGCAGGCCTATAGCACAAGCTAAGTCTTTTTTTTTGATGATACCCTCCTTTTCGTTAGTAATCGTTTCAACTTGCTGCCTAATCTTTTAGACACCCTGGGTAGGTTTGCAACATTTCACATCTATTAATAAATGTTGAATAAAAAGTTCCTCATATCACTTTGTCACTGTCAAACAGGGGCAGCTGAGAAGGGGCGTAGCCAGGGCTGGCCTGGCTGCACCCCCTCGCCCCTGTTGCCATGGCGAGCACAGGGCGCCATTGGCAACAGGGGCGCCATGTGGCCAACACAGCCGCGGCTCGGCAGGGAGAAGAGGAGCGGCACAGGCTCCAGCTTCTCCTCGGATCCCCACTGCTCTCCCCCGCCTGTATGGACAGAGGACTATGTGTCCTCAATCTCTTTTTCTATTTCAAAAGGGAAATGTCAGGGGTCTGCTTAGACCCCTGATATTTCCCCGAAGCCTCCCAACAGTAAAAGAAAAAACACCCACACACATATTATTAGTCACGTGCAAAGACTAAAGATTTGTTTTGGACGAAATGAACAGAAACTACAAATGTTTTCATTAGTTTCGCCAAATGAAACTAATTTTTATGCTATTTTGGATTTGGCCACCAGCACATTCTGCGCATGCGTGCCGCCATCCTGGAGGTGGGGAGCATTACGTCACATGACGCCATGCTTGTGCAACGATGGGTGACATAACAAGTCTGTTGGGGGGTGTAATTTTCTGTTCTTGCCTCGGGCGCAAAAGGAGCTAGCTACGGCTCTGACACCTATAAATTTCCCTACCTAGATATTTACTTAAAGCGGACCTTCACCCATCTCATGAACTAGTTCTCTTCTAGTTCCAGCTTACAGAATTGGAAAACATATTAAGAATGGTACATTTTCTGTGACTCCTGATTGACCTTTTTCCTGATTCCTCAGCTAGGCAGAACTACTTAGGGATGCTCCGATGCCTTCTGAAATTGCCATGTCCCATTCCAGGAGGCACTGTTTTTATGTTCCTCTCCCACGCTGCCATATTAAAACGTTCTGCACATGCTCAGATGTGCCGCATGTCTCGATTACCTGGCAGAGACCAGCAGCAGATGTGCACATGTGAAGGATGTTTAAAGATTATGGCACAGGAGAGGGGTGGTGGGGCAAATGTTGATAGATTCAGGTTCCTCTTTAATTCACTTTTTGCAAAAAAAAATGCAGGGATCCCAACCTGAAAGAAGCACTTTCAGGGAGGTGTCCCTCTCATTTCAGGGAGGTGCCCTCTCCCCCCCCCCCTCATCCATGGAGGGGGATTAGGGGGGTCTGGGAGAGAGCACCCCCCGCCCCCCCCCAAATGATGGCAGATAGCACAGGAAGCAATAGCTTCTTTGCTATCTGCATGCTTTTTTTTTGTATTCTGGCAGTTGCAGTCATCAGAATAAAAAAATTAAAAAAGGCATACGAATGCATAGCTAGATTCCGATTGGCTATTGCACTTTGCAATAGCCAATAGCAAACTAGCTATTGCACCCGCCCTCTGCTGCTTTCAATCACCAGAAGAGGACCTGATAGAAAAATTCAGGTCCCTCTCTGCTGATTAACAGCAGCAGTGGGCGGGTGCATTAGCTAGTTTGCTATTGGCTATTGCAAAGTGCAATAGCCAATAGGAATCTAGCTATGCATTCGTATGCCTTTTTTTTTCTTTTCTGACTGATGGTCGGGCACGGCTCCCGATGTCAGAAAAGAAAAAAACAAAAACGATCGCACGGAAAGGTTTAATCTGCTCGATCGAGCAGATGAAACCTTTCCAGGAGAAAGTGTTTCTCTCCCGGGCGGCCGGGAGAGTTGGGATGTCTGAAAATGCACCGATGTCACAAAAAGAAAATATGTGCGTTTATTCACTTTTAGCATTGGAGACTGCAATACAATGCAGTCGTGATCAGTGGATCACACGTGCAATGCACAGACTCCTGCAGGCTCTTCCTCCAAGCCCTAGGTCTGTACTGAAGTATAGAGATTCAGTTATGGAACTAAGGAAGTAATTATTCGTTCACAGATGCGGTAACATCACTGCACATGTGTTCTATTGAGAACTACGAGTCCCTCTGCCATGGTTGCAGCTTTTCCATTCACAGGATCTGCGAATAGATGCTGAATTTAAAAATATACAGGACGTTGTGTGGAGAAGAACCCTGTGATTCAGGTGAGAGGGATGCATTTTGAGGGTGGGGGCCAAGTTCCACACTAAATATGAGTGTAACATAAAACTTTGTGAGAAAAGTAGAATTAGTCTTTAACTAACAGTTAGGATACTTTATACTGTTGGAACTTCTTGCACAGCCTCACAGAGAAACACAAGCACACAGTCTGATATGCATGCTGTACATGGCTTGTCTAAAACAGGAAGGAAGCCACAGCTTTATTCTTTCTACCTTATTTAATACAACAGAGACTATACGATAGATATAACAGAGCACTGCCATCTAGTGACCGAAATTGTATACTGCAGGAGTTATTGATATAAACACAGTAATGTCTATTCTAACATATATGCATCTAATTACCTTGTGGTGTTCACCAAACTGAAAACTTTTTTTGATATTTACTTAATATATATCTCTCTCTATACTCAGTAAATATCACATCTGGTTCAGTAAAACAGATGCAGTAAACATGACTCTTTTACTTAAAATTCTATACCTATTTAGAGTTCTACCAGTACATGTCATGTCCTTCGACCATTACACAACCTGTCATGTCCTTAGACTATTACACAACCAAATTAGATTTGTTTGGAACCAGCAGAAGCCTAGGTTCCATGTAGGGATGCACCTATACCATTTTTTCCAGACCAAGTACAAGTACAACTATTTTTGCTCAAGTACTTGCCGATACCAATTACCAATACTTTTTTTTCGTGTCATGTGACAGTTTTTCTAAAACAATACAGACTAATGACAGTGGTAGAGTGCCAGGGTCTAGACGCAGCTGCAACCACTGCAACCCTGGTAGTTCTGCCACTGACTGCAAGTTGTAGAGGGACTACAAATCACCAGGGCTGTGTGTGATCTCACAAGGGCTGTATGCGGGCTCACCAGGGCTGTGCGCGGTCTCACCAGGGCTGCATGCGGGCCTCAGCAGGGCTGCATGCGGGTCTCAACAGAGCTGGGTGTGGGTCTCACCAGGGCTGCATGCAGGTCTCACCAGGGCTGGGTGTGGGTCTCACCAGGGCTGGGTGTGGGTCTCACCAGACTGTGCGAGTGGAAGCGAGTCTCACCAGGGCTGTGAGGGCAGGTGCAGGACTCCCAGGGTTGTGCAGGCAGGTGTGGGACACTCCAGGGCTGTGCGGGAAGAAGGAGGAGATGTTTGGCCAGATAGGCACTGTAAACAAGGCGCCGAAAGGCTGCTGTGAGTTCCCCAGCAAGCGTGGGACCTTACAGCAGCCACTTGTGCTTAACAATTTAATGCACCAGTGTCGGCGATTAGTAGCGGGGCATTTTTATGAGTACGAGTACTCTGAAAATGCCCAGTATCGGCACCAATACCAATACTGGTATCGGTGCATCCCTAGTTCCTTGTGTATACTATGTATTAAGCTATTGACTTTATTTTTACTACTGTGAAGCAAAGCATTGCTAGAGCATAGAAATCTCCCTGCTTGAGTTTTCATGGAGAGAAACTCTGTATTACATGGACTCCAATTAAACAAAAGAGATTAGGTAAAATTAACAATATGTCTAAATTTGATAACATTTGGGGCTCATGGGTGAAACACTTTCTTCCACCCAACTTTGAACACTGAATTCTCCATTTATTGGAGACCTGAACATGACTGATGGGCAGCCTTTACACTGGCCACTACACTGATCTACTTCTCCCCCCTCCCCTATTATTTGTCTCTCTTACTTCTCTTAGCTGTTGTTTACCCACCACTAACATGATGCCACCATCATGGACTTATCCTGCTTACTCTATGGGTCATGTTGCCTATACAGTACACTTCTGTGTAGTTTTTTTCTCATCACGCTAAGGATTAGCTGTTACTTAGTAAGGGGTTATCTTGTTTCCTGGTATGATACATCTTATCTATCTTGATCTGTATGTACCCATCTTTTTCATCTGAATTTATATCCATACCTACAATGTATCCATTTGGTGTGTATCATTGTTATTTTTTCTCTTTGTAAAATTAAAAAAATATATATATAAAAAAAATGACTGTGACAAAATATCTATAAATTTAATTGTCCTTCAGTTGACAGGCATTCACATTTTGTTGATGAAGATTACATAAGGGCGAAGGGTTAATCTGTTTCCATGCAACATTTCAGGAACTGAATTTAGTTGCCATCCGGATATTACAGCTTCTTGAAGGCTGAAAAATATAAAAAGTATTAATATGAATATTGCACATCATCTGTTTGTACCTAAAATTGTATATCAGTTTGTTTAAATGATTTCACATCAAGTATCTAAATCAAGGCTTAAAATTTCAAGTCTAGACCTACTAGCCAGGCAAAAACCTTACTCTCCACCAGTTGTCCCACCAAACCTTGCCCAGGTCCGTCCCCCAACCCCGCCCCGAACCCCGCCCCCTTAAAGCTTATGAAATTAAATTTTTCTTTAGAATAAAGAGTCCAAAATATAAAAAACAGCAATTATAACATAGCTTTAGCTTTATATAATGTTAACAGGGTGCAGATAAGATACCACAGTCAAAACTGGGACTCACCTTATTTTTACTCGCAAAATGCGAGCAGGCGAGTGGAAATTTTAAGCCCTGATCTAAATGATACTGCTTTAATACTATGAAATAAGGTGGAAATCTCTCACTTTTTATGCTGATATCTCCATTCAATCAGCGGTGCAAAATCATTTGAGTTTTTCTGTATCTTTAGAATTGAAACCTGTCAAAAGAGAAATTGTACCGCCATCATTACTGACCTTCTGAAATGACTACCGGTAGTTACTTGGCTATCATACTGATCCTTTTTATTTTTTTAATACATTTTGGGTCACTGAACTGTAATTGTACAATAAGTATAATACAGTAAGTAAAGTCATTAAAACTTTGCCTAAGTAAAAGTTGTTGTGAACAGCAGTCAAAGCTGGTCTGTGGATAGACAGCAATATTTTTCCAGCATATGATATACTTACTCAGCGGTGTGTTTCTGCCCAAACGTGGAAAGAATTGAAAAATGACTCCTAGGGCGGCTCGTATAATTCTACGGACTCTGTTAACTGCAAAAACAAGAAACATATAAATAAGCACATTGCAGACATGGAGGTGAAGGGACAGTTAAGGGTCAACACTGACAGTCCCCTTACCTGTAGTTAAATTCTTATTGCATATGTAAAGCTGACCCTTTTTTACGTTTTTGATAGAGTGTGAATTGGTCAGAACGGACATGGGCATTTTACAGTCTGCGGGCCACATCTAACTCTTTGACTGTCCCTGCCCGGCTTGCGGTCCGAACATGGAATGATCACCGACCTGTGCTCGGTTATGACTGGGTGACAGCGGATGTTCCGGCCTTCAAGGCCGGTCTATCCACTGCAAGCCATAGCCCAGAGCAGACCCCTTTAGTTGTTGGTTGCTGGGACCACTGGCGTCCTAACAACCAATGATGTCAAGTGCCCACCTCCTCTGCAGTCATTGATTGCTAGGACCGCTGTGTAGTCCTAGCAACCAGTGACATCAAATATATTCCCCGACCCCAGGATTACAGAAGGATGGAAGAGCATCTTCTTCTGTCCTCTCCTGCAGCCTGCTCCGCCTCTAGCCTACTAATACATTAGGAAAATAAGGTATGTGGGGACCATAATATAAGGGGGCACTCTAAAGGGAACAAACAATGTAAGAGGGCACTCTGATGGGGACAACTAATTATTAAATGTATTCATTGGAGTGCCCCCTACATTAGTTGCCCCTTACGATTTTTTTTTGTCAGTGTAAATGTGCCCACTGGAGGATTTACCCCCAACATTGGGGAATTAAACAATTTTCAGTTGTCATGGGCGACAGATGGCGAGGAGAAATCTTCCAATGGTAAAATCTTTTCAGGTGACATCTGTGAAAAAGGGGATATTGCTTCGCTATTGAGAGATCTTCTCTAACTGCATGCTGTATCTCTGGGACAGGAAATCTCCCCAATGGGACACAAAGAAAAGGAAACCTGATTAACTATTTGTAATCTATCAAAACCTAAAATATAATTGTGGAGGAATTAAATTTGTGGATTCCTTGTTTTAGTCTGGGCTTATTTTCTAAAGGAGTTGAGAAACCTCTCTCAAAGCATTGTGGGTCAAAATTATCAAAATTGGAGCAGGCAAAATCTGGAGCAATTGTGCATAGGAACCAATCAGCTTCTCTCTTCAGTTTGTTCAGTTAGACTTTCGAAATGAAAGAGAGAAGCTGATTGGTTGCCATAGGCAAGTGCTCCAGATTTTGTCTGCCCCAGTTTTGATAAATCCCCCTCTGTGTGAATATTCACTTCAGTTATCTAATCTTGATTTAGCATAAAAAATGAACAGGAATTTTGTTTTCTCATAATTGGATGACTGCAGTGAAAATTTACGCAGATTTTTGAGTGAAGACTATCAGCCTCTTATTCTCCCACTATGAGGAGCTATTCCAGCCCCAGGAGAGCACTCAGCAGCAGGGAAAGATTAAGACCAGGTGGGGCCCTTGATGGTCTCTTTTTTGGAACAAAATCCCTTGGTCCCTCTTCCCTACTAAGCTGCCTCTCTTTTTGATCTTATGAGTATACCTCTCTAAATAAATATATTATTTAAATACCAAAAGTGTTCACTGCACTAAACCTTTCATCCGACCGCTAAATTATTGTATTTGTTATTTTAAAAAAACAGTAGAAAGGAATGTACTGGTATAAAAAAGTACACATCGGGTGTAGTCGGTTATATTTTTGGGCATTCATTTGTAATTGTCCACGTAACGGGGTATGTGGCAGGGGCATGTGCTTCACCTCCATACTTTGTTTCCCTTGTTCCTGTCTCAGAAATTTAAGAGGTATACTTATTGCTTCTTACCGAAATCAAAATATATACCGATGGCTTCCAGAACGGCAAATGAAATCAGCCCGGATCCAGCAGAAACTGTCCAATCTGAAGAAAGGAAAAAAAAAAAAAGTCTACATTTTTTTGCCTTAAACTATACGCTGTACAAGAACGGCTGTATGGTGTTTTGTAATGTAGGATTCTACGTGCTCTTTTTAGGCTAGGCCGTCTAATTAGAGTTTTAAAAAAAGCCTATTTGCCTGGGGCTACATGGTCTGGGTCTCATTTTTGTATCTCGCATCTTGCTGCTTACAATGCAATGAATATTTAAATAACCATCATACCATTCTATGCACTTAGTGCGATGTGCACTCCTGACCCCTGCACTCTGTTCAATACCTACTTTTGACCCCTGCACTGCATTATGCATTCCTGAGCCCTTCGCTCTGCGAGATACCCACTCCTGACCCCTGCGAGATACCCACTCCTGACTCCTGCGAGATACCCACTCCTGACTCCTGCGAGATACCCACTCCTGACCCCTGCGAGATACCCACTCCTGACCCCTGCACCCTGCGAGATACCCACTCCTGATCCCTGCATCCTGCGAGATACCCACTCCTGCACCCTGCAAAATACCCACTCCTGACCCCCTGCACCCTGTGAGATACCCACTCCTGACCCCTGCACTCTGTGAGATACCTACTTCTGACCCCTGCACTCTGTGAGATATTAAAGAACAGTATCCCCTTTCTCTCCAAACTTACCTGAGAACTTATAATTAAGCACCAAACCTGTTCCCGTGGCAAAACACAGAATGATGAAATGAAAGAATATATCTAGACGTAAGAGAGAAAACAATGAGTAAGACAGATATTAACCCTACACCTATGAAAGTACCCATGAGCATCAAAGTCCATTGACAAATAACGTTTTTTTGGGGCTTGTATCAGTAGAATATCAGTAGATCATAATACATATTATATAATGTTGTATCAGTAGAACAGTAGATTATGGTTTGAACATTAATTGACCATTAGTTTTTTTATACATTCTGTTTATTGCACAGAAATTGAACAGTTTTGCAGATTTCCAAAGCTCTAATGGTGGATGAGTAGTTTTCTGTCTTGGAGTGTTGGTGATGTTACTTTTCACATTAAGGCTCCTGGGATGAGGTTAATGGTTCAGTTAGTGTTACCACATGTTCACTTTCAGGGATGTTAAATGTCAGGATTAGGGTCAGGGGTGTATCGACCACAAGGCAAACTAGGCATTTGCCTAGGGCAGCACTTTCCAGGGGTGCGGCAGAAAACGCCACCCCAAACCAATGAGGCGGAGAGGGCCGGACTTGCATTTGGCCCAGTAGGCCGAGGCTGGGCGGCACAGAATCAGGCAGCGGCGGCACAGAATCAGGCAGCGGCGGCTACCTAATGAGGCCAACTAGGCGGCGGCAAGGCCCTAAGAGCGGCTGCCTAATTAGAAAGCTGCCCGGCGGAGGGGAGGGCCCAGTGAGATGCGGTCTGGCTGACTTTGTACAGGAGGTCCACCTGGAGAAGCAGCGGGTGGCTCGGGGCTGGCCATAGCATGTGATCCGATGGCAGGATGTCCCAGAAGCAGGCTGCTACTGCAATGTATCCTGCTGGTACTGATGGCACTTTGAGCTGCAGGTAAGAGGAGCAGCACATGTATGCAAGGAAAGGGACTATGCACAATCCTCCTGAGACCCTGCACAGTCCACCATAGACCCCACACAGCCCGCCATAAACCCTGCACAGCTCTCCTGAGACCCTGCACAGCTCTCCTGAGACCCCGTACAGCCCACCTGAGACCATGCACAGCTCTCCTGAGATTGAGGGGTTGCCCGAGTTTAGTCTTGCCTAGGGCAGCACAAAACCAAAATACACCACTGATTAGGGTGAAGGTTAAGCACTAGGATCAGCCAACATGTTAAGAGTTAATTGTAGGGGTTAGGTTGTAGGGTTGGGAAGGTTCATTTAAGGCCTCGATTAAGTGTGAAGGGTTCAGGTTGGGGAAGAGTTAAATGTCGAGGACTGCTTTACAGTTCAGGTTTAGGGACAATTAGAGAGCTCCTTTATTTGATTTAACTACACCAAAAGTTCTTTGCAGAGAACACAATCTTATTGCATACTGCCGAAGTAGGTATAAGAGTCAGTTTAAGAACACCACCACTGTCCTATAGTTAGGAACTCAGGATATAACAGACTTCACCTATCGGCATTTCTTTTTAGCCTTTATTTTTGACTTATTTTCTCTTTTCTTATTCTTCCCAAAAGGTTTAGTATAACATAACGTACAATTCAGTAAAATGCAATAAAAAAAAGTGGATGTATGCTCCAGTGTTGACCTAAAAATGTGCTTGCAATCTTGCCTGGGATGGATAAATAAAAAGCCAAGGAATGGGCTGAAATACTTAACGTTCCTAGAGAAAAAGTTATTCCAGACCGTCTCTAGTGCTGGTTGCATGACCAAGAGCCTAGGTTTTAGGTCACATGATTTAAAAATATCACATGGTGGGAAGGGTTATCCAATCTGAAATCTGATTTTCTTATTTAGCAAAGATCACATAACTTATTGTGTTCGCTTTTGGTTATGTGATTGCCACCTGAAGCTGATTATTTTAATATTAGAGTGCAGGTCACTATTGATACAGTGTTAAGGTCTTTACAACAAAGAACTATTATTAACTTTTGTTTATATACTTTTTGTTAACTTGTGACTCAATGACAACTTATCTCATGGCTTCTTAAAGTAAACCTGTACATAATAAAACTCCAGCACAATCTACTGTGGCTAGGTGAAAACCAAAGTCACTTTAAAGGCTTTTACACTAAATCAGACATCCATAATCAAATTTACCATATGACACAATCATTTAGATATTACATAAATGTACGCTTTGCATATAAACAACATACCGCTTTTGGTTTTGTCCCAATTTCTACGCAGTCTATCCCAATTCTCTTTGTTACGCACTGAAAACAATATAGAATAATAGAAAAATTAGAGAGCCATTGTAAAGAATTATCTAATGTGACTTCTAGTTTAATAAATAAGCCAGGTACCTGACATGTTTTGGTCTGTTAACCCAAAGGCTGCTCAAGGCATTTAATATATATTGATACCCCTTAACATGCACCTGCCATGTCCAGGTCAAGGTTACCAATGGGGATTTCCTATAACATGGGCTGACATCAACATGGAGAATGTTGAAGCAAGGTTCCCTCCTGGTTGTTGATTATCATATCAATTTTCCTTACTCTGTAAAAAACATAATTGGCAACATCATGCCAATAACATCTTGGCATACATTAAAGCTAAAATCCACATAAATGGGATCACAACTGTGTTTTTTTTTTGTTTGTTTTTTTAAATCTCCAGCTGCTGGCCATAATCTGGAAAAATTGGGAGTTGGTACTCCTTGACTTGAGTGCGTGGGTACCGGGAACATGACAAGTGAACTGGTAAGGGGTCAAAAGACTACTTTACTAGTTCACAGAGAAAAGTGGAACTAATAAATTATTTAACCCAGCAAATATTTGTGAGTATTTAGGTATTTCCTTAGCTAAACTGAATTATAGTTCAGGAGCATCAAATCATTTTTTGAAGGGTATCAAGAAAGTAACATGAAAGCGATAGTAAGGTTCAAAATATTTTTTAAGCTAATTTAAATGCTTTTGAAATCACTTATAATGGATGCAGCTCCTTGATGTTTAAAGTAGGGATGTCCCGATACCGATATACACGCATCGGTATCGGGACCGATACAGGACATTTTGACAAGTACTTGTACTTGTCAAAATGCCCCAATACATAGCGCCGAAGCTTGCGCTATGTTTTGTTTTTTTCTTTACTGACCTTGCCGAGTGTCACGTCACTACTTCATGCAAGCAGGGGAGAATTGTAAATCTATTGCTGCAGTGTATTCTATATGCACTGTACTATATACGACATATAGCATGCGCGGCAACAATAGATTTACAATTATCCTCTGCTAATATGAATGGGTTAAATGATCCGTAGTACATAATATGTAGTCGTACTATGGATCATTTAACCCATTCATGTTAGCAGTGCAGAATTGTAAATCTATTGCTGCAGTGTACTCTATATGTACTGTACATGTACAGTACACACTCCCAATTCACCGCAGCAATAGATTTACAATTCTCTCCTGCTAACATAAATAGGTTAAATGATCCGTAGTGCAACTACATGTTAGGTACTATTATGTACTATCGATCATAATTTAACCTATTCATGTTAGCAGGGGACAATTGTAACTCTAATACTGCTGTGTACTGGACGTGTGTGCTGTATATGTACTATGGATCATGATTTAACCTATCCATGTTACCAGGGCAGAATTGTGAGTGCCTCCCACAAGCTGAGCCCTGAGACGCGATGCACCGATCCTGATCAACGCTGACTATAAGAGGCACAGCGTGAGGCAACAGGGATCGGAGTGAAACTGTGAGTGAGGGAAGCTGGGACAGGGCTGGCTGTAAATCTATTGCTATAGTGTACTGTAAGTGTGTATATGTAGTACATATATACAGCACACACCTCCACTACACTACAGCAATAGATTTACAATTCTCCCCTGCTAACATGAATAGATTAAATCATGATCCATAGTACATAGCATAACATAACAGGCCTTAATGAGGTTATAAGTTACAAACCGTTCCTATGCTAAAAGTAAAGTGTTTGATTTCCTTGTAGCAATCACAGATTACTGCTATATAATATATTATTTGTAACACAATATACAAAAATGAGTTGTTGATGAAATATGATGTATTGATATATTTCTTTATATTTAAAACAAGAAAAGAAAAAAGTATGCTCAATATGTCTCTTGAAGTAATGTTAATGGCGATGCCCACTGAACTGCTGTGTGAGCATGGGTGCGGATGTGGGGGGCCTTTACATAGGGGTTAAAGAATTGGTTGGATACCTTAGATACTTTATATTTGTGTGGCCTGGCCCCCTCTAAAACTGACTAAGCCTGAAGAAGGCTGGAAAAGGGTTAATCCTTTTGTTTTGAAGGTTCAATTGGGACTTCCTGACAGGAAGTGACACATTCTCTGCATATTGATGGTTTTTCGAGGTTTTCTTCCCTATGCGCTTCAAGCCTCTTTTTGCGCGGATGTGCGCGCAAACGGCCCCTACGCCGGACATGACGTCATAGACGTTTTGGCGTACGGCGAGGAGAGATATAAGTGGAGATGGGGGTTTTGACACTCTCAGATAGTTGGAGCTCAGGAGAAGGTATAGAAAAGAGAACTGGCTACTTTTGTGGTAAGAGACAAACTTATGGAGACTTTTGTTTGTTGCTTTGATTAGATGCACCTTTGTGAAAAGGCCTTACAGGCCTATGTACCTTTCCTTTTAAGGATGTGTCGTTATCTTAGAATGTAATAGTGACATACCTCATTGGTTTTACTTAGGGGCTGTGTTTGGAGCCCAAGTTATTGGCTATAGAATGCACACCAGTGAAGGAAATTGATAATGTCAGGTAACACGATAAACTATATTTATTTGTACCCACTTGGGCAGATTCCCTGATAATCTCTTAAAGAGTGTTCATTGTTCTTTCATAGGTGTGATTTATACAATACTAAGAAGAATTTCTGAGATGTTCTCACCCAATAGAAAATCTGGCCTCTTTTGAAACCTCTCTCACTTTGTAGTTTCCTGCTTTGACTTGGGGGTTATCTTGCTCTCTGCCCCATTTCTATTGAGCCCTCCCCGTCCGCGCCTATGATTGAGTGTTGGTCAGTGGTGGATCCAGCCATCTTTACAGACTATTGTAAGTTTATTAAATTAAACAAACTGCACTAAGTATTCAAATGCATTTGCATAGGAAAACTATGAACCCTTTGTAAATAAAAAATATGATTTTCTTGTAGAAAGACAGTTCCTGAAGAAGTGGATCTCCGTGAAACGTGTTGAAATCTGTTCTCCTCCCACGGGACTACAAATTAAATTAGGAAGCTCATATCCAGCAAATTGTAACATGTATCGCAATATAGATAAAAATGTGGGAGGATGCGGCTACATCCTATGGTCTTTTTTAGGCAATTCTGTTTGTCTTTCTTTTTTAAAAACCATGCATTTTAAATATATTTATAAATACAAATTGTTATACTTTATATAAAAACTAAATATGTTTCGTGTGATCCTTGAAGTACCTTTAAAGTCCAAACTCCTTTTTTTCCCTTTTCTATAGTACATAAAATGTAGTCGTTCGATGGATCATTTAAAGTCACCTGTCCCTTTAAGAAAAAGTATCGGTAATTGGTATCATCAAGTACATGAGGGGAAGTACTTGTACTTGGTCTTGAAAAAGTGGTATCGGGACATCCCTAGTTTAAAGGTTTTCGTTTTCTGCAGACACAGCTGGTCCCCTGAACACTGGCCCTGATATCCTGTTTTAGGGTGGCTCCTTTGCCTTGCCGGGTCCTATGGAGCCACCCTTATGTCTGCTCCTCCTTCCTCCCTTCTCCAAGCTAGTAGATTGGCACCTGCTGAAGACTGCCGTGTTTCTTGTGATATTTAGGACTGCAGCAACTAATCGACTAAGTAAATTATAATCAATGATGGAAAACGTAGTCAACGCTTTCCATCATCGATTAGATGACTTTCAATTAGTTGGCCTGCTAGTGGCTCCACACATGACGCTTCTCCTCCCTGCCTCACCCAGCTCTCATGGACTCGCCGCTCGCCGCACCGCACACCGAACACCACATGCCACTTCTCCTCTCCGCCTCACCCAGCTCTCACGGACCAGCCACATGCCTCTTCTCCTCCCTGCCTCACCCAGCTCTCACGGACCAGCCACATGCCTCTTCTCCTCCCCGCCTCACGCAGCTCTCACGGACTTGCCGCTGCCCGCCCATCCACGATCAGCACACTGAACTTAAAGCCAGGAGGAGCAGGCGTGGGGCCCACGAGACAGACCCACGATCTCAGAAAAAAGTTGCTTGGAGAGTGTTTAGGTAAGATTGCTTGCACTTTCCCCCCACATGGTGCTGTATTAATGTATTGCTGTGATAGTGGGATTTGTATTCCTCTATAGCTGCTGGTACATTGCGCTGTATATTATACAGAGTACAAATCTGTTCTGTACAAATATACAGAATACAAATCCCAGCAATACATTATACACTATATGTATAACATATTGCTGGAATTTGTTGTATTTCTCTATAGCTGGTGGTATTCTACATTGCGCTGTTTAATGATTTTACAGCCCAATGCAGGATACCACCAGCTATAGAGGAATACAACAAATCCTTGCAATAATACATTATACTATACTGTAGTCCCCATGGTCCCTGTGTGTGTTGTAAAGTAGTCACCGCTCCAAGCTTGCTCCCGTGATGCACTACAATCTCAATACAAACTAGTAGTAAATCACTGGAGCCATTTTTTTTTTCATTTGTAATTATTTTTATCCGATTAATCGAACTTAATAAACGGCTAACTAATCGATTTTGAAAATAGTCATTAGCTGCAGCCCTAGTGATATTATACTGCACAGGAAGTTCAGGGAAGCAGGCATGAGAGTTGGAGCCAGCTGTTTGGAAACATGATGACTGTAAGCGTTTGGGTAAAAAGCTAAAGAAATACTTTGCAGGGCAATGTATATTTATTTTATCTGGATTCATTATTGAAAAAAAAGTTTGAGAGTTTAATACTAGTTTAAAGTTATATAATATTTAAAAAAATAACTAAAAAAGTGATACAAAGGTTGCAAATAGGAGTCAATAAAATACTACCTGCAACTTTGCCGGAGGGCTTGTTGTTTTCATCCTCTGTCTCTTCCAACATCTCTTCTGTTAAAACAACACATCCCGGTTTACAGAGAGAATATTACTGGCTACTGGTGATAAAGTGCAAATAACAAAAGTCCACAGCAAACAGTTGTGAATGCCCATGTGTTGTTATGGATTAGTCCATATTGCAATCTTTAGAATAAGTATCACTAAGTATGATGGGAAGGTTGAAATAGAAGTCCAATAAGTATTACCTGTATCATTGGCAAGGAGATTCATATCTTCATCATCAGCCTCTTCCAACCTCTCTTCTGTTAAAACAACACACAGTGAGAACATTACTGGACACTGCAAAAAACAGTGATAACATGCAAAGAACAGCATAGTCAGGGCCCTCCATGACATAACGCAGCCTGAGGTGGTTGCCTCAGGTGGCACTTCATTGGGGTACAGCCGGGTGGTGCGAGAGACGGCAGGAGGCAACCACAGCGTCCCAGGATGCTAAGAGCTCTTAGCAAACTGTGAAGCTCTGTGTGGTGTGGCCTTCCACCCAGCTCGCTGACGTCAACGGTTTCTAGTAGCTAAGCGTAGACGCTCTGGCTTGAGCAATGCGGGACACTGGACAGAGCCGAGCGTGGCCCGGTGTCTGCCACCACGCCCCCCTTCAAAGACAAATGAGCCATGTACGCCATCCCCCCCAGTGACCATTTCCTGGTATTGCCTGATAGCACCCCTTTCCCCTGGATCGGCATTGCCTCAGACGGCGATTAACCTACGGACAGCCCTAAGCATAGTCCATAGCAACCAATTTAGCAATATCATGGGTTGCTATGGATTAATCTATATCTGCAATCTTTGCATCATTAAAAAAAAGTGATACAAAAGGTCCAATAAATATTACCAGTATCATTGGCAGGGGACTTCTTCTCTTCATTATCTTTCTCTTTCAACTTGTTTTCTTTTAAAGAACATAACTGGTCACTGCAGTTTTAAAATATCATGGGTTCATGAGTTGCTATGGATTAATCCGTATAATAATTATTATTTTAAGTATTATAGGATACAAAATGTGCAAAATATCATAAAAAGGAGCAATAATAATAATTGTGATTTGTAATGGGAATTCAGTAACATGTACTGAATTCATAAAATCATGCTACCTAATTATTTGGTTATAGCTGTATACCTTTAGCATCCACTGAATCGTCTGTTTCATCATTTTTACTAGATATATATGGTCTAGTAGGTGCTATAGGGGCAATGGGTTTAGGTGGACCTGAAATATAAGAATATTGCATATATTACTACATTGCTGTTCCAATAATGACTACAATGTACACAAGGTGGCACCATCACATAAGAGACTACCAGGAATCAGTTACACATATAACAAATGAAAAAAGTACTATTAACTAAAATATACATAATTATAATATTCTGTAACTATGGGACCAAAACTACTCAATAGAAATATCTAAAGATATGGTGAGCCGAAATGTGAGGTGGGTGCCAAAACCAGTTCATACAATGGGGGAGGTGCAGCATTCCTGGGGGGAAAAATGGTAGAAAGACTGGAGGAACTTTTAAACTAGAAAGTAGGGGGGAAGGGTATAAAAATAAAATTACTTAAATTAAACGGAGATAATTTAATCATAGGTAAAAATAACACAGAAAGAAGTAAGAAAGGAGTTAATAATAGTGGGCTCACTCCAGTCAATATAGGAAATCCCTTGGCACAAGTGAGTATAACTACCAACGGACAACCGAAATCAAGGCAGAATAATAACAATAAAAATAGTGGGGAACAACAAGGTAGTAAACTTTTGTCCCAAAACATTAGAGGAATTAAATGTATGTACACCAACGCTAGAGGTCTGGCAAATAAATTAGAAGAGCTTTAAATTAGGCTAATCGAAGAGGACTTCGACATAGTGGGTATAGCGGAAACCCGGCTGGACAGCACGCATGACTGGGCTACTAATATAGAGAGGTATAACCTGTTTAGGAGGGACAGAGGTGGGAGAAGGGGGGTTTTGCATTTACGTAAAAAATAATCTAAATGTGCATATAAGGGACGATATCGCATCAAACAATGGGGAAGACGTGGAATCCTTATGGCTGGAGCTAGATATGACGGACGCTAGCCGTAAACTTCTCGTGGGTATTTGCTATAAACCTCCAAATATAGGGGAAGAGGGAGAAGTCAATCTTCACTCACAGATAGGAATAGCTGGGAGGGAGGGCAATGTAGTCTTGATGGGTGACTTCAATTACCCAGACATCAATTGGGCCAATGAAACTTCGGGTTCGGCGAAGGCGGGCCGATTTCTGAACATGTTGCGCGACAATTTCATGGACCAGATGGTGGAGACTCCGACCAGAAAAAATGCCATCCTTGATCTAATTGTCACAGAGTTAATCGAGGATATTGTAATTGGGGAGTCATTGGGTAATAGTGATCACAATGTGATTACTTTTAATATTGAACACAGAAAAGGGAAGTGTACTGGAAGGACTAGAACCCTAAACTTCAGAAGGGCCAACTTTGA
>NW_017309586.1:57191-57728 GCF_000935625.1 Nanorana parkeri
GAAGAGGACTTCGACATAGTGGGTATAGCGGAAACCCGGCTGGACAGCACGCATGACTGGGCTACTAATATAGAGAGGTATAACCTGTTTAGGAGGGACAGAGGTGGGAGAAGGGGGGTTTTGCATTTACGTAAAAAATAATCTAAATGTGCATATAAGGGACGATATCGCATCAAACAATGGGGAAGACGTGGAATCCTTATGGCTGGAGCTAGATATGACGGACGCTAGCCGTAAACTTCTCGTGGGTATTTGCTATAAACCTCCAAATATAGGGGAAGAGGGAGAAGTCAATCTTCACTCCCAGATAGAAATAGCTGGGAGGGAGGGCAATGTAGTCTTGATGGGTGACTTCAATTACCCAGACATCAATTGGGCCAATGAAACTTCGGGTTCGGCGAAGGCGGGCCGATTTCTGAACATGTTGCGCGACAATTTCATGGACCAGATGGTGGAGACTCCGACCAGAAAAAATGCCATCCTTGATCTAATTGTCACAGAGTTAATCGAGGATATTGTAATTGGGGAGTCATTGGG
>NW_017309587.1:0-232 GCF_000935625.1 Nanorana parkeri
TTTTTATTTTTTTTGTACACATTTTTTTATTTTATTTTTTTGTATTTTTTTACATTTTCTATTTATTTTTTATTTTTTTATTTTAATTTTTTTACTGTTGGGGGGGCTGTGGCGAAATATCTGGGGTCTAAATAGACCCCTGACATTTCCCTTTTGAAATAGAAAAAGAAATTGAGGACATAAGTCCTCAATTTCTTTTTCTGCAGCCCCAGCACTCAATGAATGAGAAGCC
>NW_017309587.1:768-8986 GCF_000935625.1 Nanorana parkeri
TGCCGGCGGGGGGGGCGCCCCCGGTATTTTTGATAATAGCAGTCATCAGCGGCGCTGATGACAGCTATTATTTAAAGGGGACAGTCTGCTGAACAGTTCTACTATAAGCTGATGGTCGCTAAAGCGACCATCAGCTTATAGTAGAACTGTAAATGCCAGGTCCGTATGGCATACTGAGCTGGCCAGCTGGAAGCACTTTTGTAGGTCCGTATGCCATACGTCCTTGGCAGCGAAAGGGTTAAGCCTCTGCATTGTCAGTGTGCGGCTTTGCAGCCACTACCACAGGTATGATTCACCTCCCAAGTCTCTCTGGTTGCATGCATTTCTGGAAAGACTTCAAAACAAGAGTGATTGTACAGAGGATGTAAGCAGGAGCCTTTTGCTGACAGTATGAATGAATTAACTTATTTTCATCCTGAGGCTCTGACAGCTCTGAAAAGACCCTCTTCAGGGCTGTCAGGGTTGTAGGATAAAAACATGTTAATCCATTCATACTATTAGGTAATGGTCCAAGCACTGTCAGCATGAGCTGAGCTAGCTATGGAGTAGCGGGAAAATACTAGGATCCAAGCCTCCCCAAACTGTCAGATTTATTTATTGAATAGCTTTTAAATAACAGAATAAACCAATGAAAAAGATATCACATGTAGCATCACCCTTACTCAGTCAGCGATATCAGACCTAGCCATCACAGACAATCCAGAGCAGCCTACCCACAGGCAGGGCCCGGGGGAGGAAGAGAAAGCTCACATGGTCCACCCCAAGTATTTATCTTCTCCCCCAACATGCGCCACTGGCCATTATCTAACAGTGATTGGCTGGAGAGGGATATCCACTCAGAGCAATCCCTTATTGGTTGCTCTGTTCTTTGACCAGGGTACACCCAGCAGCAGACAGATGCAAACGATGACAGGTTGTTTAGAGCCTTGGTTCTCAACTGGTGGGTCGTGACCCAAAAGTGGGTCGCGACCCTGTGTTTAGTGGGTCGCCACATGCCTTCCACTTTTCTAGGCGAGAGGCTCCTCTTCCTCCGCCTAGCACAGCACTGTCAGTTCTCGTGCCAGGCAGTCATTCAAAATATGCCGCCCGGTGCTGAGTGTCAGCTTACGGTGGGATAGGATGGGGCTATGGCCACGAGGGAGCTCCATCCATATGTACATTGCTTACAGCTCCCTCGTGTGGCCTGGATTGGAGTGATGTCACATTCTGGCTCCCGGCACCACTACAGGGCATGCAAGGGAGCTGTACAAATAATGCACATATGGATGAAGCTCCATCACTGCACAGCAGGCCACACTGGACCCCAGGCTGATGATCCACTCCAGTTCTCATAAGGTAGGGAGAATGGGTGGACCTTAAAAACATTTTTTTTTTTTAAATAAACTTTTTTTGGAGTGTGTATGTGTTTGTCAGAATGTCTGCGGTTGTGTCTGTATGTCAGTGTTTTTGAGAGCCTGTTCACACTAGTACAGTGCGATTAACACACTGTACCATGCAATCGCACCTACCGTGCATTCTGGTGTGGGAGGTTTGTTTCATTGCCAAACTCACCTCTCATCCACAGTTTGTAGGCCCACACCAGAATGCATGGTACCCTAATGCCATGCGTTCCATTGCAGTGTGACTTGTGTCACGACTTAATGACCAAGGACAAATGTGGGTCCTAAAGGTTACACAGGTTGAGAACCACTGGTTTAGAGGAAACCAAATGAACCAGACTACAAATCAGCATACGACTGCATACAATCTGATTATTACTAAATTTAATAGCACTCTTTCCAGCACCCTGCTACACACACATGTATCTATTATGCTTCCTAATATTTTAATAAAATAATGTAAACATAAATGCTTGAGCAGGTGACAGGGTCGCT
Organism: Nanorana parkeri; assembly: GCF_000935625.1. Lineage (NCBI taxonomy): Eukaryota > Metazoa > Chordata > Amphibia > Anura > Dicroglossidae > Nanorana > Nanorana parkeri. The sequence goes on from NW_017309587.1 coordinate 2,643, forward strand.
TTATAGGTATAGAGGTATATTTTTTGGTTGGAAGGACTGTGGCATTTATGTGCTGACTATGCAGCAACAAGACTTTGGTTCAATGTAACTCCTCCCACTGTCAGGTCCTACTATTTGCCATCATCTTTCTAATTCTAGTGCACAGGGGTGCCCCATGTTTGTTTGTTTTTTACAATCCTAGCAGTGCTCCTGGTGGCCAGCAAGGCTGCAACTAGAGTCTACATGCCCCACAGCATGTACAGGCCTTAAAAGCATATAGATAAATGACAGGCAGTGGTGTGCTGTATGTTCTATGCTATAGACACTGGTCAGTGGGAGATTAAAATCTTTTTTTTTTTGTGTGTGCAATATACACACATTTAGACACTTCAGTTGTTTCATGCTTACATAACATCTGTTGTGTTTGTGTTTTTTTGTGTGCACAATACTATTGCATGCTAAGGGAGACTGAGAGGTTCATTTAGAAATGTATTTAAATAAAGAAACATTCTATGCAGGATTAGCCTTAATTGTGACTTAGCTAGTATGATTTACTATAACTGTAGATTTGCAACTAAATTATAAAATATAATGCAATAATGAATTATTCATTAATCAACTGATCATGACAAAAGTGTACATATTTTCTACTGACAGTCTTTTCTTGTACCATTTGAATGCTGCAGATGGTGCTAGTATAACAATGCTTCTAAAAGAACAATAAGCATGGTGACATTAAAGAGCACATCAGCAGTTTATTATTTACTGTATTACCATTTGAAATAAAATATTTATCTAATCTGTACTTTCTAAAGCTATACAGCACTTACATGAAAATGTAAGCTCACTGAAAAGGATTTTACGGTAAGTACAAAAAAATCCTGTTTTCTCTTCTTTTCATTGACGTACACAGGTAAGATCTGAAGGACCGTGACACTTGGGACATTGCAAAGCAGTGTGTACAGAGGGGTAGATAAAATAAAACAACAACTTCCCTCAGGCAGTATGCAACAGCATCAAATTTGTAAAATGTATGAATGGACAACCAGGTGGCTGCCTTGCCAACCTTAAGCACAGATGACTGATGATGAAAAGCTGAAGATGTGCAAACCACTCTAACAGAATGGGCAGAGACAGGAAAGGGGCGTGCCAGACATGTGCTGGCATAAGCCTACACAACAGTCTGTCTTATTCATCTCAAGATTGCACTTGACGCTTGTGTGTGCCCACCATCACTCTAAAATAATCCAGAATGAGGCTGTTGCAGAACGATAAATCCATACAGCTCTAACAACATCCAAGCAATGAAGCATTTCCTTAGGATGAGTTGGCCACAGACAAAAAAAAGGAAGGAAAATATATTTATTAAAATGAGAGGCAGACACCAGGTTTGGCAAAAAATGCCTCAAACAAAGAACTAATTTTGTCTAAAACCTGAAAAAATGAGGCTTGCAGGACAAGGTAGTCGACTCCGAAACCCTCTATAATGGGCACCAAAAAGGCAACTTTTTGCAAAAGAGTCCGTAATGGAAGTTCCCAAATATTCTCAAAAGATGGTTTCTACAAAACAGAAAGTACCAGGTTCAGGTCTTGCAGTGGTATTAGAGGTCTGGCTGGAGGTGACACATGCATAACAATTGGACAAAAGAGTGAACTAGAGAATAGAGGCCAGTAGATGATAAAAACCACTAAAGCCATCTCGCTATTGGAGAAAGGCCATGATTTGTGCTGCCAAAAAGGAATGTGGATGTAATTGCTGGTAAGCTTTTCAGGTATGACTGTATATCTACCAGGAAGTAGATTTTTAAACCTTAAAGAAGAACTTCGGGCAAATAAATGTTTAATCCTTACAGTGGGGCTACCCTAGCACTGCAAAGGTTAAGTGCTAGTTTTGTCTAGGGAGCTAAAATAACAGAGGTATACTCACCCAAACTACAATCCGGGCTGACTCCTAAACCTGTCTCTTCAGCTTCTGTCCAGTGATGGAATGTCCCTTGTCTTCATGTCCTATACACTGTATAGAACATGATAAATCACTGGATCATAGACCACTGGAGCAGAGGGTGAGCAAGGCTGAAGAGAACAGTCTAGCAGCCAGCAGGATTTGGGCGGTAGCCCCACTGCAAGAGTTAAGATTTTATTTGTCCAGAGTTCTTCCTTAAGCATTGGTCCAGTGCGAAAGGCAGTTTCATTGTGCACAGTTCCAGGACATTGATTAGTAACCGAGATACTCCGTGGACCAAAGGCCCTCCCTAGCTGCTTAGGCTGTCATTTGTCATGATGATTTTCCAGTGGAGGGCAGAAAACTTCCCAGCTAATGGCAAGGGGAAGTGGATCAACCATACCAGTGAGGTCTGAACCAACCTTGTTCTGCCCATCTAGCAATGAAGTGGTCTTATCCCATTTCTTCAGGATCTTCCGCTAAAGAATTCAAGTGTGATGGTGAGCATTAAAACTGCTTGGAATGAGGAGACCAAGAGACCTAGCACATGCAAACTGGTGCAAATCAACACCAAACTGTGACCAATCAAAAGACAAACATAAACTCCTGAATGAGCTTCTGAAATGTGGAAAGAATGCGCTTGCTTGATTCGCATCCAGATTTAGTCCTGGATACTCCAAGCATATGGTTGGGGTTAATGACGACTTCTTGATGTTCAAGATCCAGCTGTATTCCTCCAGGGTGCTCTGGTGATTTCCAGCATAACCTCTAGTGTACAGTGAGAATCTACCCATGGAAGGAGGTGATCCAGATAACCCACAATGGAGATCACATGCTGTCTCAGTAGGGCTATAACTGGAGTCAACACTTTGGTAAAAAACTGAGGGACTAAAGAGAGGCTGAACACATTACAAATTGAAAATGTTCACTCCTACCACTACCACTCCAGCCACCTCCCCAGAGCAAGGTGCCATCTCCCAGGACTGGCTGTCTCCTGCTGGAGCAGGGACCCTGTCTGCCTGCAGGGCCGGCCTTAGGCCTTTAGGCGCCCTGTGCGAGAAAGCTTTACAGCGCCCCTCAGTGACCACACCCCTCCGTGGCCACACCCCCAGTAACCACACCCATTTATTACCCATATTTTTGGTAAAATATAAAAAGCAGACTGGATGGACTCTGTGACAGAGCAACCAAAGGTCACTTGGCCATATGTGCACCCTGTTGCATATTCCACAGGCCCCCCCTATTCCAGATAGGGCTATAGAAGCCGCAACTGCAGGTACCGGGATCTGCATATGCTTGGTAGCTAAGCTGGGCAGAATCTAAGGATCTATAATATCCAGTCTGCCACCCAGTCAACATTTGACTGAAAGTTCTTAAGACTAAAGCTGGGTACACACTTTCATATTTTTTTTCATTTAGCCTGTGGTCTGCATAGATTAACAACATGATGGATGAATTCCCCGCCATTGTTCTCTGACAGGAGCCTGTGGCCAGCTTTCCAGATGGCGCTTGCAGCTGATTGGCTGCAAGCTCAATTCAGCCGAAGATTTTGCAACTGGCTCCTTCAATCTCCTGATCAAGGATGCAAGGTCGAAGGGTGCTGACAGGGGCACCCACTGTGCAAACCAACAGGGTCTGTCCCTAGACTGTGCTTTTGTTTATGTAATCCCTGATGTTTCCTTCAATGAACACATCTACTCCCAGACTTTGTTCAGCAGACACTATTGTAAAGCAATTTTCTGTATTTATCCTCTGTATGTAGTTGAACAGTCTTTCCTTGGCTAGGCAAAACAGTCTTCTAGGAATAAGCCTAATCAGTGAAACGTTTAAGTGAACTCTTTTTGTATTGGGGTGCATGTCTGTGGTATGCACTTTTGGATTACATATAAATATTGGATTTACTATTTGAAGATCCGGTAGTGTGCGGCTATCTTTTAAACTGGACTGATTGAAGGTGAACACACACTTGTTCTGTCTGCACCTGTGGGATCTCTGTGATGGGGATGCAGCAGCAGAATTGGAGTTTATACATTGGTTTTCAGCACTGAAAAACTTAAAACCTGCATCGACCTGAAAGTAATGACCCTCATCTACCTGAATGATTAAAGTAAAGTTATGGGTTGAGTGAAATACACTCATCCCCATAATTCCAGCCGACCGTTGAGACTGAAGCTGTCACAGGTCGGCTCTATTGATCGGGAAGTCAGCGAACACGTACGCCGAAAGCTGAGTTCCCGATCTTCTCCCTGCAGGGATTCCCCCCTCCCCTCTACGTTTCTCCAGTGCTGACTAGAGGAACAGACAGGGAGGGGACAGACACAGTATCTGTTCAAAGAACATTGGCTAAACACCCAGTGGTATATTTTTCCCTGAATGGTATTTGAAGAAAAGGTCAGTGACAGTATGTCAGAATGTTGTTTTATATGCATGAGCTCAGCATTAAAATACTATTGGTAGGGCCTCTGATAATTGAACCATGAAGCAAATATGCCTTTTTCCAAGATGTGCCTTTCTAAACTCTCTAATTTGTAGCTTAGAGTACAAGAAACAGGCCAACACAGTGACAGAGGGCTAGATATATGTTTAATGTAATTTCTGCATTAATAACAAGCAACAAAATAAAAGAAGAGGAGAGCTACACTAGGACAGGAGGTCTTCCATAAAATTAACAAGCAACTATGCAAAAATATGTGTCAAATGGCCCAGGCCCACCAGCCATTGCTTACCTCTGTTTTTTGAGATTTGGTTGAAAGAAGCATGTTGGACACACGGTTTCTGCTTATCAATGCTATCATTGATTGACTAATGAGCCTGATGGAAAGGACAGGTGGTGTATGAGGAGGTACTTGTCTTGTTTTTTTTCAGGGACTTTGCCAAACGGTGAAACCAGTAAATTGTGATAAGGAGGGAGTTTGAATTGGTCAGCCACACATCCCATTTCCAACTCCTTCCATATATTTTTAACTGAAACTGATTCAAGCTGTGAAGTTGAGTTTAAATTGTTAAATTGCAGGGTCTTTAGATGGGGTAAACAGTATCCAAAATTTGTGGTAACCCTCCCCCCCCCATTCATATAGAAATCAGTCTAGCCACTGATAAATTCATGGTCATTCACTGACATTCTTTGGTTTGTGAAATTCAGCCTTGGTCTCTAGTTTGTAGCTGGTTGCTTAAACTAACTTTACAATGGAAGCAATTCCGGTGGCTTAACTGCCGCCAGATCGCTTCCAGTGGCCGGTACAATGCATGCTTGTGTTTTTAGGTGCTAAAATTAACTTAAATGCATTTTTTTACAACATTTTGGGGTTTGATAAGAGTTGCACTAATATTGTGCAACTTAAAAATTTGCAACTTCCACCATTTTAATCTACAGGGACTTTTAGAAAATATATAATGTTTTGGGGGTTTAAAGTAATTTTCAGGCCTAAAATATGGATTATAACATGTGTGCAAAAAATGAAAATAAGTCCTTGACAGCGAAAGGGTTCAATTATAGTAGTCTGCTGGCTTTGCTAGTTGCAGCTTGGCATTGTATGTTATTGCTGAGTCTATAGTCTACCAAGACCCCCCCAACCTTTTCCCTGCATAGCTTAGTGTCATCCACAAACACTGAGCTCTATATCTTTTATAAACAAGATAAAAAGAATTGGTCTTAGGACCGAAACCTGGTGTACTCCACTCATTCCCTTAGACCCTGCAGAAAATTAGCTATTTATCACTACTCTCTGGATCTCTTCCTGCAACCAGTTTTTTATCCAAGTATACACAATTTCTTCAATGCCAATTTAGTTTGAAAATTTAACATACTGTACTGTATCAAATGCTCTTACAAAATCTGGTCTTCCTCTATTTAAATTACTGCTCCTTTCCTCACAGAATGTTTATAGGTTGGTCTGACAAGATTTTACTTATGGAATACCATTTTCCCAGACAAATTCTTGAATATATTCCCTTGCCATTAGGTGATTAATAGATTTTTAATAAATAGACTTATTTTTTTAGATTTCATAGTCTGTCACAAAAAGAGAGGAATTAAATGTATGTACACCAACGCTAGAAGTCTGGCAAATAAAAAAGAGGAGCTTGAAATTAGGTTAATTGAAGAGGACTTCGACATAGTGGGTATAGCGGAAACCTGGCTGGACAGCACGCATGACTGGGCTACTAATATAGAGGGGTATAACCTGTTTAGGAGGGACAGAGGTGGGAGAAGAGGGGGGGGTGTTTGCATTTACGTAAAAAATAATCTATATGTGCATATAAGGGACGATATCACGTCAAATAATGGGGAAGACGTGGAAACTCTATGGCTGGAGCTAGATATGACGGACGCTAGCCGTAAACTTCTCGTGGGTATTTGCTATAAACCTCCAAATATAGGGGAAGAGGGAGAAGTCAATCTTCACTCACAGATAGGAATAGC
>NW_017309587.1:9844-12204 GCF_000935625.1 Nanorana parkeri
AGGACCAGAGCTACGAGACGAGGCTACTAAATTTAAACATGTTCACATTAGAGGTGAGGAGATTAAGGGGGGATATGATTTCCATGTACAAAATGTTTAATGGTGGTAGCAACATTAGCGATAAACTGTTTAAAATTAACTCCGTTACAAAAACTAGAGGCCATCACCTAAAATTGATGGAAAAAAAATTCCAGCACAAGGGGCGAAGGGGGTTCTTCACAGTAAGATCAGTTAGGGTCTGGAACTCACTGCCACAGGCGGTGATTTCAGCAAATAATGTGGAATTGTTCAAGAAACTTTTGGACGATTTCTTAAGGGACCGTAATATACAGGGGTACGGGTACTCCTAGAATGAGATCCTAATAGGTTGGACTTGATGGACTAATGTCTTTATTCAACCTCAAATACTATGTAACTATGTATGTCTGCCCATTCTTTAAACTTACACTCAAATATCCAGTTTTGTACAGCTTGGTATGGTTGCAAACCCTGATTAAAGAGGACAACACTTGCTACCAGCCAAGTTCTCTTAGTTTTGGGAGTATACTTGCAGGCAGCAGTCATCTTTCTCCTGGGCTCACCTGCACACACCACATCCCTCCTCAATCAGGATCCTCCAGAAGCTATCCTGCGTTAATACACCATATGTTAGCATTTGGCAGCATCGTTTTCATCCCCAGTGTTAAGTAAATTACCTATACATTGTGCTTGTGCTGGGTCATGTAGTCTCCAAAATAACACACCCAACATTTTGCTGGGAGAACTGGAACAGCAGTAAAAGCATTTTAATTCAAATCCCCATTCACCTCTGTAGCTGCAGCCACTGTGGAGAATAATATCTTCAAGTTTCACAAAAGAGGCAGAAAAGTGAAGAAACACCAGATGTTTCTAAGCTGTTAGAAACCGACCAAAACACAATTTCAGAATCGCTGTTGTAGCTGAACCAAGTGAGAGGATTTTGGAGTATCCCAGTATCCCTGAGAGCCCCTGGAATGGTCAAAACATTATATAAATGATAACAACATTTATGTTGAATAAAGACATACGTCCATCAAGTCCAACTCAGAACTTGTTATTAGGGCTAACAAGTAAGATAACATAACACCATATAAGTAATATGTAAGATCTAAAAATAGCAAACACTCTAGTATGGTGTACTATAAACCAATATATCTAAAATATCAAATGTTCTAAAAAACATAAAAACCTCATATATTTGATTAAAAAAACCTCTATAGGTAAAATCCACTTCATATATAAAGATAAAAAAAATAAGACAGTAATTTTATCACAAAGACCTTCCCACATAGTAAAATAGTAATAAAAGCAAAATAACAATAAGAGCAATATAATAATAATAATAATAATAGAGGATCATCATGGAAAGTAATATAATATTAAAGCAGTGTAATAGGAACAATGTAATAATAAGAGCACCTCAGGTAGTAATATACAATAATATAATAATAAAATCCAATATACCAATGATCATGTAACTCATAAGCCAAAAAAACAAAAACCACTAGTCTGATCCTTGAGTATCAAATGTAATGTCAGATCCATTTCCCTTTGCTGTATTTGGGCTTGCCCCCTTCATTTATGGATACCGTTTGACCCCCTTTGGTATTTCCACATTAGCAGCACCAAGCACTGCCATTCATACTTCTTTCATATATATTTTTTTATACCACTCTCCTCATGGTCCCCGCACAGTCTGTCTATGCTTTGCTCCTGCCTCCCCGCCCTGTGTCAATTAGATACATTCCCGCTCCCTGGTGCATTTAAACAGTACTACCAGACACAGCAGATGCTGTCAGACTGGCGATCTGCTATCATACTGTAAGAAATGCCTTCAATTCACTTTCACTTGACACCTTTCCAATTATTAATTAATATACTGTTCTACAGTTCTACTTCAACTGGAAATGTTTTATTATTCCTCTTTCACACTGGTACATTGTCTGCTGCCCTGCTGATATGACCTTAACACTGCTTTTATTTTGCAACAACACCACTTTTCTCCCCCTGGTACCCTTTACATGGATTTTTTTCTCTCATCTTGCTACACTGGATACCTTTTATCTTTACCACTTGTTATTCATCATAACATACATTGTACTTTGCAATAACGCCACTCCTGTCTCCCTTTCGCCATTCCAACAGACTTTTTCCTAGCTTCATTTTAGTTATACCATACCTTTTATTTTTACCATGCATATTATTTATTTTTACCAAAATCCTTGTCTCATAAAACTGCTGTCTAGCATACCCTAATACCCCAATAATTGCCAGCACTTAAGTTATAATACATATACATATTTTTTTATTATTATTACTCATGACTTGTCTTGGTACTAATG